>NC_041408.2:73204809-73312309 GCF_900747795.2 Erpetoichthys calabaricus | reverse complement strand
CACATGCAAAATTGTAGAATAAATGTCAGAAAAAAAAAGCATATCGATCAGCTCAGCACAATGCCACTTGGCAGACAGATTAACAAGACTTTCATATGTTACCTAGCAGCATAGCTGATAACTTCACCCAACTCCTGTGCTTTTGATTCGATCCCCACCTCGTACAGTAATAAATAATGAAATATATTAAAATAATTCTAATTGTTTGAAAAATGTGCCATGTGATAGGGCTAATGTAAACATTTTTTTGTTATTCACTATTGACAGGGATCTGAGGTATCCGGGGTGAACTTCTCTAGGCTGGTGGTAAGGCTGTCCTCCTGACTTTACAAGCAATCTTTTCTTCCATTTGGGAGATGGGCGTCATCCCAACTGACTGGAAAATGAGACTTGTCCTCCCTATCTGGAAAGGGAAGAGTGATCGCCTGGATTGTGGCAACCACAAAGGGATAACATGGCTCTTGGTACTGGGTAAGGTCCTTGCTAGGGTCTTCTTCAATAGGATCTGCGATCACTTGCTCACCATCCAGCGACTGGAGCAGTCTGATTTATGCATAAGAAGTCTACCATCAACCGCATCCTGGCATTGAGGGCTCTCATGGAGAGCAAATGCGAATATCAGCAGAGTTTCTTTGCAGCCTTTGTCAATTTTCGCAAAGCGTTTCACTCAGTTAATCAAGCTGCCCTGTGGGACAGGAACCCTCAAAGTTGCTGGATATCATGGCTGACCTATACACTAGTACTGTGAGTGCTGAGGCAGAACCTCCGCATTTTTCCCAGTTAATTCTGAGTGAGGAGTCTGAGTGTCTGGGCTTGTGAGTGTCCTGGATGAAAACCAAGATCCAGGCCTTTAATGACCTTTTAGGCACAGCCATCAGCAGTCTTTCCATTTGCAGAGAGAGTATTAACCTTGTCAAGTGGTTTACTTACCACGGCAGTGACATTCAGGTCTCTGGTGACTCTTCCTATGAAGTCAGTAGACAGATCTGAGAGCATGGAGGCTCATGAGGTGAATGGAAAGGAGTGTGTGGCGCTCCCAATATCTATGCAAAAGGACGAAGGTCCAAGTCTTTATAGTCGCGGTGTTTCCTGTCTTGCTTATATGGTTGCGAGACATGGATGCTAAACAGTGACCTGAGACAAAAACTGGACTCCTTTGGTACTGTGTCTCTTTAGAGAATTCTTGGGTACCGCTGGTTTGACTTTGTGTCGAATGAGCAGCTGCTCATGGAGTCCAGAATGAAGCACATTACCTGCATTGTGAGGGAGCGTCAGATACGGCACTATGGCCATGTGGCGCGACTCCCAGAGGGTGATCCGGTTCACAGGATCCTCATTGTTGAGGACACGATTGGCTGGACCAGGCCAAGGGGACACCCACATAACACTTGGCTGCGGCTGATAGATGGTCATTTCTGGAGGGTGGGACTGGACCTTGTGTCTGCCTGGGGGGTTGCCAACCAGTATCCTGAGCCATTCCGTCTGGGGTGGCATGCTCCCCAACCTGATCTAACCTGATTGACGATCAGTAAAATACTTTATAGTTGTTATTCTCCAAAGAAACATAAACTTAAGGAAAAAAATAAACGAAAAGTTATGACTTAATCTCATAAAATAAAGCGAGAAATGTATCATGATACAAAATTACATGGAGCCACACTACAAAATTAGCTATATATTTAATAAGAAAAATGTGACCAATGTAAGCTTAAGTACTATTCTCCAATAATTTTTTTTTAATGTGCAGTCCTTTGCCCAATTTCATTCTCAATGGTAGCAGTGAGCCACTAATTAATTTTTATGTCTTACTTTAAAAATTTGTAAGCTTATCATGTTTTGAGAATTAAAGTTCATTCAAAGACATGCAAAACATATTATGTATTAGTGACATAGCTATTTTTTCCATCTTTAGCTCATTTATGCTCTTTATACTATTCAGCTGACAAAGGGCTGCAAGGATAACAGTTGCCATGAAACAGTGAACACTTAAAGAGTGACAGAGAGGAAAAGAGAGCAAATATAAAATTGGCATGCTGGTTGATATGCTAGTGTGAAAAAAAGGGCTCCCCTCTTCCTAGCTTCTCACAGAAACATATTCTCAAGCTCCCCTATAGCTTAGCCTTTTTTCCATTTTCTCTGAAATAATTTAAACTGTCTCTCCTAATCATTGTCCCCATTATCTCTTATACCCTTCAGACGACAAGTTTAAAAAAAAACTGATGGCCTCAATGTCGAGATTGCACTTCCATGTTCCTGAAGATTAGATGTCACTAACCTTTCTCCTCCTTCCCATAGTCTTAGTCGGGCATGTCCATATTTGGAGACATTTGCCATGACTTGGGGCTTAAAACATTCCCTTCTCTTTCCACCAATACCAACACAGTATACCCTCTTCCAACCCCAACCCCACCTCCATTTTTTTCAAACTCAATTTACTAGTTACTATCTCTTTTGATTAATTGCAGGGTTAGATGTGATCTAGAATCTTGGTATACTCTGAAAATAGCCACTAAAAATTTAGAAATCAATTTTAAATTTATAAATGATTTGCTGTTGCCATTGCAAACCCAATTTGAACAAGCTGTGAACTTAAAAGAAGTCAAAAGGAGAGCATTGAGGATGTGAAGACTCCTTTCCAAATTGAATACCTTAAAAATACATGAGACACTGTGAAATTAAAAGTGGGGTATGCTAAATATTTCTATAATCAGTTACTCCCACTGTTAACTCTCATGGTGAATTGCGGTGCATTCAGGTATTGTTGCATTTTGTGTATTACTTAGAGCTAGCTTAAACAAGCTGAACAGATTTCACCTGATGAGAAACTATATAAGAAGGGGCAGAGCTGACTATTTTTTTTTTTAATGTGGGTAGTGGCATCCTTTACATATTCTTTAACTCTGATAACCAGTGCTTTTTTTCTATGATGAATTGTGGTGAGCTGGCAACAATACTTCACAGAATCAACAAGCTAATTATGACCCAGTCCCAGCCATTCTAGACCCACTGGAGGCAGTAGCAGAGGGGAGAAAAAAGACAAAGCTGTTGGCTATTATGAACAGCGCTGCATATCCTCTCCATGACACACTGTCATTGAGTATTTTTAGTCAAGAAATTATTCAACAGAATTGTGTCAAGGAATCCTATCACAGCTCTTTCATACCTACGACAACATACCTTTACAATGTCTCATTGTGACATCTCTCTTATCATTAGCCAAATGAGAGGGGGTTTCTTCTTATTTGTAATAATTATAAGTGATTGTTTCTCAAGCTTCTGTAAAAGGATACATTTCCCGCAGGAACAAATAAAGCGTGTCCTTCCTTTCTTCTCCCTCACCAGTCTCCATCACATCTAATTGGTTGACAGACCTTTCCTTAACCCCTGCACTGTACTGGTATACCCTTTTTAAGAACAGAACATCAAAAATTATTCCAAAATCCTAACACCATTATGGACATTTTGTCTGCACATTATACACTACACCATAGTGACGTCACCTCATTGGCTTAAAACCAAAACCCATTTATCATTCCTGCCTCTTCACCTGCCTGGCACCCATGTTCGAGGAATGTCCCCACCCTGCCACTACTGCCCTCTTAGTGTTATGTGGTCAAATTCCTTTCTATGACGCTCTTCTCTACGCCCTCTTAAGTCAGCTAACTCCTGGACCTTTTCTCCCCCTCACTTTCTCTTATTCTCACTTCATGGAGACATCTTCTGACTGCATCGCATCTAAGCTGCTATTAACCTTCCACTGGAAATTTCTTGGCCTTGCTGCTCCTTCAGCCTGGAAATCTTTATTCTGTCATTCTATACTTTTTGAGCTCATCATGTCCACATGATTTTACTACTATTACTATTCAAAACTGGCTTCAGGCTGTGCACTTAATCAAAAATGGATTTTGGGTTGCTCTGTGACACAGTTTCTCCATTTCACCTTCATACTATCTTTTTTGCTGCCGCAGAAGGGGATGTGTAAGTGATGGTCTTTATTTTTAGATATTTTCTTTATTTTTAGATATTCTGAAAATCATGCATTGTTGTATCATTTTCTAATGTACTTCCCTTCATTCTATTACTAATATCTAATCATGGAAAATAAAAAATGCCACTGCAGGAATAGATTAATACCTACAACACCACTAGGTGACTCTGAATTAAGTACCAGGACAATAAAGAAAGTGGTATGCCCTGGTATATATCCTGGCAGATATACTCTACACAGAGAGAGAGAGGGGAAAGGGAGAGTGAGGGAGAATATATAGATGCACTGAAAGAGGCTGGAAGAATCTCAGGCTATTACAGAGAAACACTGGATCCCAAGTCAGATGAAATAGGACCATGTTACTCAGTTAAACACAAAAAGCTAATACTCTCTTGCGCATCTGCTGAGGAAGGTTAATTTAAAGCAGTGAGCAGCTGGGGAGATGCTTTAAATACCCTGTGAAGAAAATAACTCATAATCAATTTTTCAAATGCCTTTTAGTGAAGTATGTCGTGCCTTAATATCCTTTCCATGAAAGTTATCATCGGGGAAAATCAGATGCATTCTTAGTGAAGTCTTACCTCTGTCTTACAGATACTCAGTTTAACAGTAGGACTTCTGACTCAACTTTCACTTAGTGGCTGAAAAACAGCCAACAGTGGCCCCAAAGGCATTTATTCTTATAGTAAATATCATATGGTCAGGACTACAAACATAAACAATGAGAAATGAAACCAACCCCTCAGACATCTGAGTAAATTACTAAAAAAGAGCCATTCTTCCATAATTACAGTAGGAATAAAATTAGTATTGCTCCTACAGAATCCAAAGTTAACTAATTGTCGATACCTTTTCTCCACTGCTTCAAAACAGATGCTCGTTACCAATATGTGGGCTATAACCCTACTCTGCTGCTCTAAGGTGTTATTCTCTTCTCTTGCTGACAGCAAAGAGGCATACTGAGCAAGATCACTCAAAAATTTACAGTGGTTTCAGCAGTTCCAGTTGGCTCTCATTCCCCCCACTATGGAGACTCTTGACCAACTCAGGAACCCAAATCGAAGTAATTTACTAAATTCCATAATGTGCTTCATGCACTGCTTCCTCTGAGAAATATTTAGCATGCTCTTTTTATTTACTGTCAAGAAGATATTTCCCCATCCTTTCTGAAAACTGCCAGGATGACCTCCCATCTACAGTGCCTTTGATGAATAGTTTTCCAGGACCTTTAGAGTTTACCTGAAAATCATCCAACATAACCATAACCCCACAACCTTTCACCATTGCCACTATATTCTTGGTTTGATAGTAGCTCTCTCAGAAATCCAGATAAAAACTGTCAACACTGGAAAAATTGCTAACTGAATAGACATTCACCAGTAAAGTTTTCGATTCCGACAATTCAAAGTTCAAATGAGGAAGGCTTCTTTAAGGTCTTCTAACAGGTAAATTAAAAACTGTTTTGCAATAAAGTGAAGAACCATATGGTCTCCTGCATTAGGACCTCATATTAAATTTGAGTACATTCAAACAACATTTTGGACTGGTGCACCCTGCCTACTTGTGTTATCAGATTAGTAGTGTATTTTATAGCTCTTCAGGAGAGCAAAGCAATGCAGTAAATGTGCAGCAGTTCCTACTTAAATCCATGAGGCATGCTTAAGACTCATATAGAACAGGTTATGTAAGTAAACACAGATTTTCTCATTTGGTAGCATTAACTGAAGTAACATTTGAATCTAGATACATCCTAATGTGGAAGCGCTTAATTTTTTATGCTTTAAATATGTACTGTATGTACTACATTAAATTATATTACATATTACACCGTACTATTTTTTTTTTAGATTACACTGGGTTTCCTTAGGTCTCACTGTTAATGGAACCAATAAATAATCTTAAGTATTCCAGATATACAATACTTCTATAAATATCAATGACACAGTCACTTCAAATACCAGCTATTTTCTGTAAAGAGTAGACAGGGCAGAAAAGACTTTTACACAACAGCAGATGTATAGTAATATTAAGGGTTCATCAACTTAACATTTACAAAATTTGTAAAGATTCCATAAACATGACAAGTAAGACTTTCATAACTAAGAAAACTAGAAGAAAATAAATACTACTGTACATTGCTTGTCTGATGCTACTTTGTATTCACATATTTAATTTAATTGGCTAAAATTATATAGAATACAAATAAATAGTAGATGTAAACAATCATAAAAAAGGCATACATGATAATCCCTTTGTGAATGTTACAACAGTTGGAAAAGCATCCCAACTGGGATGGAGGCTGATTCTTTGGCCGGCTGGAAGGCCTTCATATAAGGCTGTGGATGGACATGCATTCTGACTGAGTTGGTCACTGGTACCTTTCCCAGTGAGGGGGCCGTAACGCAAGACAAAGGAAGACTGCCTTCCCAGGGTCAAGTGTCCTACCTATATACAGGATTGTGGCGTCCCTCTGATAGAGCTCCCATGTGTACACCTGCAGAGGATGTTTGGAGTTGTAGTCCTGATGGGCGTCCCTGTTGAGGTACTAGGGTGCTATCAGGAGAAGCTACAGGGGAATACTATCCCTACTCTGAGTGGCTTTCATTTGGCCTGGAAGTGTTTCCGACAGGCAATGCTCTAACACTGGTAATACTGCCAAGGTAAAAAGAGTGTCTGTGGGAGTGTGTCTGGTGTACAGGGCTCAGTGATGCACCCTAGTGTCCACACCTTGAATATAATTTATCATCTACCATTTAAGAGGGGGAAAACCATTTTTTAAAGGCAACAAATAAGTGTCTGACAAGTGACCATCATGGATGGACATGATGATTATATAGTGATTAGTGTTGCTATGTCACAGCTCTATACACTTTACCTTAAAATTTTTTGTGAAAATTTCCCCCTATATCCAAAACAATAATAGGTTAGGGTGTATAGCAAAAATAGTCTGTGCTTGGCTTACCTTTAATGATCTATTGCAATAAAAGGCCAGAGAATGAATGACTGAATGAATATACAGAAGCTGGTTTTTGGCTGTAACTTGACATCCTGTTAAGTACTGAAGGTTAAGTGATGCGCTCATCATAGCCTTTTCAGCTTAATCCCCAACAAAACACTAAAGCAAATTAAGTTTACTTTACAGTGCTAAAGGAAAGCTCTGGCATTGTTTGATTAAACTAAAAAAAGACACCAGCTGTTTATTTTGCACAGCAAAATACTAAAATTGTAATTAGTACGGTAAAAACATATAATTCTTAAAGACCACTAGAAAGCTACCCATCTCTTATTAACATGGAAAGAAATCACCTTTTGGGTTTAATTAACAGCTGAAAGGTACAAAGGCTTTTGGCAAGAAAAACTAAGCAAAAAGCCTCTCCTCCCAGTGTACTTAATAAGGGCTACAACACAACTAATAATGGTAATTAAGATAGCAAATAGAGCAAAAGTAATACTTTTGTTACGTTAGTTTTAAACCCATTAAACATTTTCAAATTTATTGATAAAATAATATTGCTACTCATAAACACAACAGTTTATTATGTGCTTGAGTAGAAAGTTTACCTAGAATATCTGTATTAAACACTGTGATTGTGTTTAGTATGAAGGCACTATAAATTAAATAAAGAATTATGTGGTGATGATAGTGAAGAAGCAGTGTCATTTTTTTTTGCAATATTGCTTTAAAATAGAAAAATAAAATCAGCTGAATAATAAATAGCAGCAAATATCAAAGTAGCCAGATAAATAGACCGCTTATGAGTTGGTCAAAGTCTATCAATGTAATTGAGAAACATTTGTTTGTATAGGAACAGTGTCCAATTTGAATTAATTTGTATGTTTGTGTTACAGAGTTTAATAAAATTATATTTGTTATTAATATAATCCAATCTCTCCACCCCATGTTTGTAAGTGTTCATACAGATAGGTCAATATAGAAGCACATGCGTTGGCTAATGAAAATGTTTGTGAACAATTTAGCCCATGGGATAGGATGTCAACCAACAAATCCACAATTAATTGACTAGATCACTGATCGATATAATTTTCATCATTTTAACCACATGCCTTTGGCCTTAATGAACTGGTCAGCTGGAGGATCATAGCACCAATGGTAAAGTATGCATATAATATTAAAACCAAAAAGTTTGAACTGAAAAGTATAACAAGTTAGCAAAAAAAAAAAACTGAATAGAAGCAACTGCACCAAATGACAATGCTAAGAAGATATTTCCACAACACTAACTAGGAAACAATGCATGATATTTAATACAAACATATAATAATGATATTTTATTGGAGAGCCTTAAAACACACAACTGACTCATTTTCCAAATATACAGTATTAGATATGAAGATGAAACAATACCACATGAATGTTTAAAAGAGAGGTTATATGCAACTGAAAAAGGCAAAACTAAAAAATTTTTCATTACATAAAAGCTGACGTGAGTAATACTTACAAGGAAGCCATGAGTAATGAAACATTTTCTTCTATAAGAAATTGTAGCTTTTAAGTTGAAATACAGTAAATGCAGTTTCTTAATTGCTATAATAAATGCTATGTTTCAAAGTATTCAAAACAGCATGATAAAAATAAAGTCACAATGCAAGCAGCATCCTCAATAAGCTGTGTGATGCATCTTTGCATGGCCACAACTCACCCGCATCATAACATGATTGAATATTATTGGACATAGTCCAAACTAATCTAAAGTGGGCCAGAGTAATAATTCAGCTTAACAATCCACAGATGTCCAGCAACCAACTAAACAGTATGGTGAGGGATTACAAGAGTCTAAATCAACATCTTCACCATTATTTAATACATCAAACATTTGCAGAATAATGGAAGTTAGCATTTTCCAAAATATGATCTTTTTATTATTACCAACATACATACAGTATGTTCCAAGAATAAGTTTAGTTTATACTATACTGCAGGAAGAAAACATATTTTTACTTTTTGTTTAAAAATTACTGAACCCTTAGCACTTAAGAATTTAAAATTCTAAAGTTAATCTTGAAATGTAATCTTTATTTAATTTTAATATGCATATCAAATAAATACTTTCACAAAAGGTTCAAGAACAATACAACAGCTTCCATGGTGTAGCGGTAAGATTTGCTGTTTCAGAGCGCAGCAGGCTTACTGTCCATCAGAGACCTGAGTTCGATTCCCCGTTGAGGAGAAAGTGTTCTTTTTTTTTTTTCTTTTTAACCTCAAACGGACATAAAATTTATAAATAGGTATGTACTGTCAATTAAAGAGATCGTTGTATTTCATGTGGGATGCTCCTTTTAAAATATTTTTTAACAATTGAGACTGCAATTAATATGAACAAGTGTCCTTATAACTGTTATTTTTAAGATCCATAACACACAGACAGACAGAGCACTGCCTAATAGATAGACAGACAGGCAGAAAAGTCACTAGATATATAAATAAACAGGGAAGGCACATGTACTGAAAGAAAAAAAAAAGATCAACATGTGCATTGATCCTGCTACACTGAATAAGCTCACGCGCTCTAACATCCCCCCCCCCCCCCCCCCATCTGACTCTAAGTAACAACGCAAGTACTGACGTAAACCAAGTGAATGTGTGTACTGTATAATATTAACAAAAAGAGCAGGTTACTACTGAAAACAGCAAGTATAGGAGTGAGTGGGGATCGATCCAGGGACTCTTGATCACACTTGGTTTGTGTCTGTACTTGCGCTGTTTCTTAGAGTCAGATGGGGGGGTGGTGAGAAGGGGGTTGATGTTAGAGCGCGTGAACTTATTCAGTTCTGCAGGATCAACGCACATGTTGATCTTTTTTTTCTTTCAGTAGTAGCACCAACATAAATCCACACCCGATCGGACGCTGTTCCTTTACAAATAATATTGCATTAGTGCGATGATGTTTTCACATATATTGTCTCTTTCTTTCAGCTGTGCAATAGGAACCACAGCATAGAGAGAAGTGTGTACACTGTAACAGGTACGCACATTGTAAATGTAGGAAAGACTATCCTTGCGTGTGTATGAACAGTTAACATTTGAGTCTGATGATTGCATATAGCGCTGAACTTACTGCTCTGTACTATTCTATCCTCTGCATGTCCTGGAGTACAAAAGAAACACTATACAGCAATATGTGGGGACTGGCAAGATCGGGGGAAAAAAAAAAACACGCAGTCACTGATTACAAACCGCAAGATGTTATGTGAATGAATATGAATAATGTTGCATCCGTGCCACACAGTTTTCCGAAATGTACTATACAGGTCATAAAACGAATAATTCCAAATATCATATATACCTACGTCTGTGTTTTTTTTGTTTTTTTGACATCATACACTATAAGGTGCACACTAATTCAGCATGAGCAGGAAAACCCAATAAAAAAAAAATCAAGTGACGGTGAGATACGAAGAAGGCAGATTCGCCAGCGTTTGTGTGTCAGCTTTTATCCCTCCAGATGAGAGAATGTCCAGTTCCATTGTCATTGGGGGGGGCGGTAGTATGTATCATGATCGTGATTTAGAGAAAATACAAGTTAAAAAACGGTAACTTTCACAAGTCCTATAAATGCACACCGTGTGTTACATGCAAACCAAATGTATGTGTGTACTGTATAATATTAACAAAAGGAGCAGCTCACTACTGAAAATGGCAAATATACGAGTGAGTGGGGATCGAACCGGGGACTCTTGATTACAAGTCAGCAAATCTTACCGCTATGCCAATGAAGCTATTGTCTATTCGTTGAATCTTTTGTGAAAGTGTTTACTTGATTTTTGGACTTTAGGCTTCATACATTATATAGTTTATGCCTACATTTTGACATTTACTACTAAAATATGAAAAACGTTCTGTTTTAAAAATATGTTTACACAGATTACTGTAGAAACAGAACACACATGAAATGCGTGTGTTCCAAATAGCGATCTATTATTTCCACTCTAAAACTCCAGCACTTCAGTCACTCCCAGATAATCAAACAAGGCATGAGCTGGGAAAACTTAGTGAACGTTCTGCGGCGGTGAGGGATGGAATAGCCGACTGCTTGCTGCTCGTGTTAATCAGCACATTTAGAAGACAAAGGAGAGGTGAGAACGGTTTTAAGGTGGGCCGGATCTACGAGTTTTTTCATAGACTCTGGTAATTCTAGTGTTAAACAATTCATGCAGACAATAACATTACCATACACCTATACTATAAAATTCTTTTAATGCAGAATTTTTTAAAAAATAAAAGTGTAACTAAGTTTTTAAAACTAGACAGGATATCAACCTGCTATGCTCACTAAGGGTATGGAAACATTGACCCCAACTGGGGATATTGTTGAATGCTGGACACACTGTCTCTTAGAATCAGTTTTTGAACTAAAATACTAAAACTGTATTTGGTATTGTAAAAACATGTAATTCTGAAAGTCCACTAGAAAACTGTCCATCACTTATTAAAATGGAAAGAAATCATCTTTTGAGTTTAATTAACAGCTGCAAAGTACAAAAGCTTCTGGCAAGAAATATTAAGAAAAAAGCCTCTCCTCCCAGCGTACTTAACAAGGTCTACAACACCCTACAGATAATGGTAATTAAGATAGCTGATGCAGCAAAAAGTACTACTTTTGTTACATTAGTTTTGAACCCATTAAACATTTTCAAATGTATTGATAAATATTATTGCTACTTATAAACACAACCGTATTCTTTGTATTTTGTGTTCGAATAGAAAGGTTACCTAGAATATCTAGATAGATAGATAGATAGATAGATAGATAGATAGATAGATAGATAGATAGATAGATAGATAGATAGATAGATAGATAGATAGATAGATAGATAGATAGATAGATAGATAGATAGATAGATAGATAGATACTTTATTAATCCCAATGGGAAATTCACAATCTATGTTAAGCACATTGTGATTGTGTTTAATATGAAGGCACTATAAATTAAATAAAGTATTATCTGGCAATGTCAATGGGAATCTGTCGATCCTGTCTAAATTTGATTTGTGGATTTGGAAAAAAGCTTATTAAGTTGAGTTCTGCCATTATGGGTACCTGACCCCACAAAGAGTTTAACTTGTCTCTTCTCCTGCTATTTATTTGCTTGGATAGGATATGAAGATGCAGTCAGTGCATGAAATTTCTAGTCTGAAAACCAAAGATTGAACCTCTGTTGTTTTCAGATATTGATGTCCTTTTGGCATCATCTGACTGTAAACTTTGTCATGAATTAGAATGTTTTACATTTTACTGTGATTTACTGAGAATTAGTACGTTCAAATCTTGATCACCAACAATGATGAAAAGGTTTACAGTGAAGAGGTTTACTTGATAATGGAGGGTATTAGGGCAAAAATCTCACCCTTAATGTTAGCAAAACCAGCAAACTGGCCATAGATCTTAGAAAGAACACCACACTCATTTTGGCATCTTAGAGAATATTGTTGAGGATGAGTGACCACCACTGAAAAAATCTCACTAACTCCTTCATTTCCTTTGGATGTCTGTAGAAATGTTGTATTCCTCCTTCTGTTCTCACTAACCTCTGAAAGTGCACAGCAGAGTCCATGTTCATAGGCTGTGTAACATCCTGGCATTATACTTGCTTGCTTATTTCAAGCACTGCAGAGTTTATGTATAACACATTGTGTGCCTTAGAAAGCCAAGAAATATTATAAAAGTAATTAGCCATTCTGCACAGACATTTTTGTCACTCTCCTGTTCTGGAAAAAAGTATAGGAGCATTGTATGCATGTGTGCGTCAACGAGTGATGCTCCGATTAAACTGGTGCTTTTCACCCCAAATTACTTGATTGGTGATAGGTCTATTGGCCAGTCTCATGAACAGATTCACTTATCATCTTTTTACAGTAATTGAGTTGTAGTACTCCTTTACACAAATTATTACTGCTTGAGGAAACATAACATCATTTTGTTGGAGGAATGCTTCCTGTAAATACAGAACAAATTGAGAAAAATGAAGAAAAGGAGTTGTCCTGCGCATGCAGAAGTACAGCACACACACTGTATATGCTGTGCTGCCAAACTTAAAGTAGAAGAAAAAGGGTCCTACTGACACAGAAGCATGCCTTAGGCAGAAATTAAAAAGAAGCCGCTTTAAAGAGTTCAGACATTTTCATTTTGTCCTTAAATTAAACAGACATTCCTTGTTTAAGTGTGAACACTGTGGAACTTTGAATCGGAAGAATTAAAAAAGAATGGACAAAGAAGAAATTTGCCCTTGCTGCTTAGTATGCAATAGGCTTGTTAGCTGAACAGTCACAGTTTGTCTATTTTGCTTGTAAACTTGTTAAAACATGTCAGCCTAGCATGTTTTTGATAGTCACCTTATAAACATTTTTTTTAGAATTGTGACTAATTATAACAAGAATTTTATTTTCTTTTATGCTATATGTATTATGGATAAAAGTTTTGTGTACATATTTTGCTACTCTAAAAACATGAACAGGTAATGTCTGTGAGCTGCATTTGAACTGCAAAAATACCAAGGATAATGCATTGATATAGACATATATTTGATATAGACATAAGGTGTACACATGGGTAAAGGATAAAGAAAAAATATGGGCTTAAGAAATTATTGATTCTAGTAACATGAAATTGGTGATTGGTATCAGCCAATTAATAGCTTGAGTATGTATATGTCAATAATAATATGCATGTAATTTATTTATTATAGTATATAATTGCATATATGTTGCACTCTATGTATGTTATTTTTTTATGTGCATCTTTCATTTGGTATTGTATCACTGTCAATATTCTGAAGAAATATGCAGGTAAACATTTCATTGCACTGTGTACACCAGGGGTACTCAATTATGGTCATGGAGATCCAGAGTGGCTGCAGGTTTCATAATTAGAAGCCAGTTCTAACAGATAATAAAACTTGGTATTTAATTATATGGCTTGTTTTTACTTTCATTCTTCCAAGACAAAAACTGTATTTTTTTTTTTGTTTTGTTTTCTGAAAACTTTATTAATATGTTTTGTGGTAATTCCCAATATAGACAGTGGCTATGGGGTGAGGAGCTCAGTAATATGGGTGATGTGATTTAGTAATCTTTTGCCCTTTTTCCATGCTTTATACAATTTTAAGTAGAATTTGTGCTTATCTGAATCTATCATTTTTGAGTTAGAAAGAAAAACATCAATGTTAGTTTGTTTTGAACTTTTTCTGGGAACTCCATTTTGGCTATAGAGGTCTGCATTTTGCGTACCCATTTCTTTGACTTGGTGCTGGTTTGTTAGAGGTGAGAAGTCTTGCACAATTGTGTCATACAAGGGACTATGTAAACCTATGTTATGTTAGGACATCTTCCTTTTTTGAATTCATAGATATTCTGTAGACAAGACAACTGATTGCAGATAGTGCTTCCCTGACTAAAAGATCATTTTTTTCATTTTTGACTTAAAGTTTTACTTTTCCCCTTTGCCTTGCTGGAGGATAGTTGCACTTCTGGTTTTGGCCGATGCCTGTTATTTGATCAACGTTTCAGCTGGTCCTTGTTGATTATGTCTGAACCATGGTAGTGACAGAACAATGGAAAGATCTTGAAGCAGTACTTACTGCTGCTTCTTCAAGATTAAAAGGAGGATAATGTGACTTGAGCATGTAATAAGTATGCCCCACGGGGACCTTCCTTTGGAGACATACAAGGCATGGCCCACTGGGGTCAAAAACCAGGACATGCCAAAGGAATTATAACATTTGGCTTGAAAGTATGTGACTGTTAAAATCAATGTAGACATAAGAAAAAGCAGAGAGTGACAATTTGAATTACACAAAATATCTAGTTAAAGAAAGAAATTTACCTTCAGGTTTGGTAGTTGTAAGTGTAAAATCCAGCAGGTGTGCACTACTGCGACATGAATAAGTCTGGTGTTTGCTGCCTACTGCATAAGTTAGGCTTTACTGGAATTCATCTTTTACCCTTTAACAATTCTTGGAATTAACACTAGTCTAAACAAAGCTTTTGGTGGGTTTTAAAAGTTCATTCAATATTAAAATCACCTACAAGAGAAATGTAATCTTTTTGAGATACAGTGGAACCTCGGTTCACGACCATAATTAGTGCCAAAACTCTGGTCGTAAACTGATTTGGTCGTGAAACAAAGCAATTTCCCCCATAGGATTGTATGTAAATACAATTAATCCGTTCCAGACCATATGAACTGTATGTAAATATATATTTTTAATTTTTTAAGCACAAATATAGTTAATTAAACCATAGAATGCACAGCGTAATAGTAAAACTAAATGTAAAAACATTGAATAACACTGAGAAAACTTTGAACAACAGAGAAAACTAACACTGCAATAGTTTGCGCTATAGTGCTACCAACCGCTGGCTAAAAACACTTTATTTTTTTAATGAGTTTTAAGCACAGGGGAAAAAAATGAACATTTGAAAAAATCCGTAATTTAATAAACCACCACGAAAAGTAACATTGCAACAATGCACGCTACGAACCAATCACTGTACACAGAAGTGAAAACAAAATCAAGCCCAGTAAATTCTTTAACTGCCTTCCTACCTTATGTGTCCAGCTCTCTCTCTCTCTGCCTGTGTGTGTGCGCGGCTCTCTCTCGCGCTGCCTGTGTGTGTGTGTGTGTGTGTGTGTGTATCGCGCTCTCTCGCTCTCTCTCTCACTGCACAGGAAATGCACTGGGAGAGACTGAACATGTACAAACCGAAAGTGAAACTGGCTTGTTCGTATACAGAGTGTGTGGTCGTAAACCGAGGCAAAAGTTTGGCAAACTTTTTGGTCATACAGTGATCCCTCGCTATATCGCGCTTCGCCTTTCGCGGCTTCACTCCATCGCGGATTTTATATGTAAGCATATTTAAATATATATCGCGGATTTTTCGCTGCTTCGCGGGTTTCTGCGGACAATGGGTCTTTTAATTTCTGGCACATGCTTCCTCAGTTGGTTTGCCCAGTTGATTTTCATACAAGGGACGCTATTGGCAGATGGCTGAGAAGCTACCCAGCTTACTTTCTCTCTCTCTCTCTCTCTTGCGCTGACGTAGGGGGGTGTGAGCAGGGGGGCTGTGTGCAAGCTGCTTCCTGAAGGACATGCTGCACAGTGCTTCGCATACTTAAAAGCTCAAAGGGCACGTATTGATTTTTGACTTTGTTTTTCTGTGGCTCTCTCTCTGTCTCTTCCTGCTCCTGACAGAGGGGGTGTGAGCTGCCGCCTTCAACAGCTTTGTACCGGTGGTGCTTCGCATACTTAAAAGCCCTATTGATTTTTTTTTTTGACTGCTTGCTTTGCACTCCTTTGAAAAGGAAGATATGTTTGCATTCTTTTAATTGTGAGACAGAACTGTCATCTCTGTCTTGTCATGGAGCACAGTTTAAACTTTTGAAAAAGAGAC
The DNA here is from genome assembly GCF_900747795.2 of Erpetoichthys calabaricus. Lineage (NCBI taxonomy): Eukaryota > Metazoa > Chordata > Cladistia > Polypteriformes > Polypteridae > Erpetoichthys > Erpetoichthys calabaricus. The sequence goes on along the minus strand of NC_041408.2, from coordinate 73,295,912 downwards.
AAATGTTTGTTTGCAGTGTTTGAATAACGTTCCTGTCTCTCTAACAACCTCCTGTGTTTCTGCGCAAATCTGTGACCCAAGCATGACATTCTAAAAATAACCATATAAACATATGGTTTCTACTTCGCGGATTTTCCTATTTCGCGGGTGGCTCTGGAACGCAACCCCCGCGATGGAGGAGGGATTACTGTATACTGATTTGTACGTGTACCGAGACGTTCGTGAACCAAGGTTCCACTGTACTGCTTTAAAACACAGCTACACAGAATGGTTTGTTGCTTTGGATGTTGATTCAAAACTTGCAAGTACTGCGACAACTAAGGGAGAGAATCTAATGAAAAAATTCATGAAACAATTTAAATTAAATGCCATCTCTTTTTTTAAATCATAGTTTAAGAAAACCAGGTGCATTTCTTTTCATCAATAGTAAATCCCTTAACCATACATTATTTATATACATAAATCAAATTAGCAAAAATACATAGACTAAGGTATTTAAGTAAAATATAATTAACTCCTACAAACATTGAAATAATGATATACTCATTTTTTAAAACACCACAGGGGATTATGCATTACTTTAAATTAAATGGTGCTTTTTAGATATTTAAAATCTGTTAAAGACCTATTTTACGTGCCAAAAATAAATGCAAGATTTTGTAGCAATACCCAGTATCAGAGCATTTTGAAATTCCACAAATATCTGTCTAAAGTGTAGATGCATTAGTAATTCTTTCAAAAGAATTTAGGAAAAATACCCACAAATAGAAACAAATTGAAACTTTTTCAATATCAGGTTGATAGTAGTGCTGGGCGGTATGACCAAAATTCTATATCACGGTATTATTCAAAATTATACCAGTTTCACGGTATTCAACGGTATTTTTTTCCCCACGAACAAGTGGATGTTAACCACATTTTCCACTGCAATTACTGCAGTAGACCGGCTAAGAATAACCTATTCCACTGTCATGAGAATTGTACATTGTACAACAAAACATTTTAACGTGCACACAAGTATTAATACAGGTTTGCATGGCCCCATAAAGTGATAGTTTTCAAGTGGGTGGCACTAATGTAGAGAAGGAATCACATTGCATTACAGTTGTAGTCAAAATATAGACCCTTTTTATTGAACAAATGTTGCAAACAACTTAAACTATAATTTTGACAACATATTTTCAACCATCTAATGAGGCATTCAGACTTAGTAAAACATCCAGAGGTGCTTGTCAAAAATTTGCACTGAACATGTCTTAGAAAAGGAATAAATGGCAAATATTTTTTGTAAACCAACTTAACTTTCTGTTAATGTTAACAATCTCTGTCCACTGACTCGTTAGCTATATGAATTGTAATGGCATTGGTTATCTCGATCCACCGCCTGCTTTTTTTGTCGTAGGCAGTACCTCTAGCAAACGCGTCTACAAGTGACGTCTGACTTGAGTGTCCTCTAGCTTTTTCAATTTTACCTGAGGACGTGGAGGGTGCCAATCTTAGTTCCATACATTCATGGTACTCCAAAGCATGTTTGTGGCTAAGGTGGTGCAGCAAATTGCTTGTGTTGCTTACTTTGGTGGCTACTTTAGCTTGACAGCATTTGCAGTAAATAGTTGTTTGGTCCACATCAGACCTTTTTAAACCAAAGTATCTCCAGACAACAGACATTGCTCCTTTTTTCAGCAAAAGTTCTTCTGTGTCATCATGTTCAACTTTATCGTCTGCTACAGATTCAGTTTCGGAATGTTCTCTGTCCATTTTCACCACTCAATACCTCCACTAACGCATGTACTCCATTGCATGTGTGTTTAGCGGTGTAGCAGTGAAAAAGGTACCCCCTTAAACAGTTTCCCGCTGCGGCACGTTCCGAATGTTGTTTAGGTTATTTAAACAGGTTTTGCGGTATAAGAAAAATCCATATCATAATAAAAATAAACAACGGTTTTCGGTATAAACCAGTATACCTCCCAGCACTACTTGATAGGTAACTTTAAACTAGTTCAGTGACTGTGTGTCCATCTAATGGTCTGGCACCCTATGAGAAGTTGGTACCTGGATTGCACCTGATGAAATCAATGTAGGATTTAGCCTCCATAATCTTATACTTTTATGAAGCGGGTTATAGTTTATAAAAGCAATGCAGCTTCACAAACTTAAATCTAATTCATTTAAGTGATATCCTCCATCAAGGAGTTCAGACCACTGTTAAGTGTTTATATGCTGGAGTACCACTGTTTAGGAGTGGGAGGAACAACATAAATTTAAGCCATGACCTGTGGCAGGTTTGGACGATGACTGACCCCAATCATAAACCAAAACTTACAACCATGTTCTTTCTTGCCTTCTCCAGAGTAATAATACAAGGAACATAATTTGCTGACTTGCCCAGTATAACTAAAATTTATAATGAGCAGGCCTATTGCAATTAATTTGCTTCAATGAAATGGTACATTGCAGTCTTTGTCTTCTGCTAGGACAAATACACTGGAAGCATATAAATAAAATAGAAATCTTCAGGTATTCGAATAAATTCAAAATAAAGCATGTGCAGCTTTTTCAAAACTAAACATGAACATTTCACAATGGAGTCACTCATATAAAGATTCATTTTATAATCTAATGTGGGTGTGTTTGTGTGTGTCCTGCGGTGGGTTGGCACCCTGCCCGGGATTGGTTCCTGCCGTGTGCCCTGTGTTGGCTGGGATTGGCTCCAGCAGACCCCCCGTGACCCTGTGTTCAGATTCAGCGGGTTGGAAAATGGATGGATGGATGATCCAAAAGAACAAACATATGTTTTTATTTTAAACATTTGGATAACACACTAAACACGTACATGAAAACAGAATATTTTTCATAATATTCCACTACTTTTAAAACTATACATAGATAACCAAGCAACACTTTAATTTATGTAAATACTGTTAATAAGCAATCTGCTTCTAAAAACAGGGCCACAGCTGTTCTCTATTTGCTTATCTGTCCAATAGTTAAGTCTGAGTAAAGTTTATTGACAAATACTTGAAAAGTGCTAAAATGTCTTTATGCTTTTTCAAAAATTTAAAACATGACAGCTCCTCTTACAGAAACAAGCTATTAATTGATTTGTTATAGCAAAGATAACATACCTGAAACCAATTATTTCACAGCTAGTTCTACAAAGCTCTCTGTTTGATATCATATTCTAAAAACAAAATCCTCAACGGGCAAAATTCAAACAAAATCTTGGGTGATACCCTGATTCAATAAAGAATTTTACATTACTATTATGGGGGTGGGTTATATGGTCAAAAAGTGCAGTATCATGATATTTCTGTACATTCTAGAATTAATTACGCCAGAATATCCAAAATGTATTTATAGTCAATGGAAGATGAAAGTGAATGGAAACAAATCCTAGTTTTGTCCAAATGTATTTTATGATTGTGGGTTAACAAAATACTATAAACAGCCATCCACGTTTTAAACCTACTTACTTTTAATTTTAAGCTTGCATAGATTGCAACCGTATCACACATAAGGTTGTAGCGGGGCTACATAGTAGTAATAGTGTTGTCAGTGTTAGTACCACATGCGTCTTGTTCCATCGTCCCGTTTGCTGTTTGTGTGTCAGTGAATGTCGTCCCCGTAAAGGAGGACAGATGATGGGAGGAGACCGCAGCCTCAATCCTGGAAAACACCTGTTTGCTGTTAATCAATTACATCCATCACAGGACTATTTACGTAATCAGGAGAACAAACATATGTTTGTTACATATGTTTGAACAGAAAGAGGAGGAAGGAGAGGAGACGAGACTTTTCATTTTCACGACCATGAGCCATTTGTACCTGCTGTACTCCACATCACGCATTTTCATCCAGTTTGTTTTTCAATCCGCCGGACTTACTTCAATACCCTCATCACGAGAGACCCCCAGGGTCGAACTTCATCATCCACCACGCACCGAGGATTGACAGTGAGGCTGCTCCATTTTGTTCCGGGAAAAACAAACGACTCATTTATTGCTAGTTCAGTCAACCGTATTCAGGACAGTTTTTATGACCGGACTCAAGCTCACATTCATTTCCGTATCTCATTCATTTTTTTGTTTTTTTGTGTGTTTGTTATATGTTACAAGGGCAAGGGAGGGTTTATTGTGTATGTGTGTGTATATATATATATATATATATATATATATATATATATATATATATATATATATATATGGTGGTGTTGTTTTGGAGGAGGGTTATATATATATATATTTATTGTGCATTTTTTTCTTGTTATTGCTCATTTAATATACTGTACTTAATTACCTATTTTTACATATCATCTGTTTTTTGCGTGCTTGTTTAAACCATCGATTGTAGGGAAAAATTTTCATTTGTTAGAGGTACGGCTTGTTATTTAGATTCAGCTCAGTAATTCATCCAGGCCACAGGGCTTGGAGGTGTAGCTGCCGGCCGGGTAAGGGGTCAGCCGTTACAAGGTAGAGTAAATCTGGGCAGGGCACTAGTCCACAACAGAGCACATTTAAACACACTTTAATCTTGTTCTAGTTTCTTATCCAATATGTTCCATTAACCAGTTCATGTTATACTGTGTATTGTAAATATTCATGGTGTTGCAAGTGACTATAATAATATCCTATACTAATCATTCTACCATTCTAAGAGTCCTCTCACAAGTCACTACTTATTAAAATAATCTCCTTTCTTACTGTAACATGTGATGTTCTTCTCTTCCTCATCATCATTTCATTAACGCTTTTATTTGCACGATTTCATAATATATAAATACTAGCCGAAGCCCGCCGTAGCATACGACGGTGTAAGAATAGGAATGGAAAACGGTGAGAAAGGAATTCAGAAATCAAGAAGAAATAAATACTTCTTGAAAGACGCAGTTGTGAACAGGTGTTTTGGTAGAGATGACAGATAATGAGTTGAAAGAGCTACTCGTACTACAATATCAGGTCTGTGCTCTGGTCTTTGGGTATCCGACAGTGCATGTAGAATTTCCGGCCAAGCAGGATTACATGTGAAAGTGATAAATAAATCAGGCTTACCGAATTTACGTACTATGGCCATGGCATCCTGATAGTTTTGTTGCATGTATCTTGGACTTCCTGGAAATGTGGACAGTAATATGATCATTTTGCCTACACGTACGTTATTTTCAGCGTTTGCTTGCAGTGCACCTGATAGTCCTTTGTATTGTTCCACACGCAGATCTTGTTGATGTAATCTGAGATAGTTGAGACGCGCGCCCTCTGTTTTAACATACACATCTATGACGTACTGTTGGAATAGTTTGCCGCTGGAGTGCAAAATACTAAATGTATTCCTCATTGCTAATCTGTACGTGTAAAATTGGCACCGAGTAAGGCTTATTTGCTTGGCGGTTCTTTTATCAGGAACATGTTCTAAATCTTTGTGCCAGCCAATGTCTCCGTAAGGGAGTAAAAGTGGGTAAACTATAGGATCACAATTCATATTGAGTGTGGAAATCTGTTTACAGGAGTTGCCTATGGGATAGATGCAAATGTCCCTTTCGGCATCTTCTCTGACGAAAATCGCTGCAACATCGGTGTGACATGTCAGGGCATTGTATCGTCATAAATCCTGCCTAGGATTTTCCTTGAAAACCATTCGTACAGATGCTGTTGGATTGGACTGAGCGACAGTACATCCCTTTGCCTCTGCTTCCTGAAAATTCTAAGAATGTGCTGACGAAGATGGGTCCATCCAATGACCCAGAGATGTTCCTTTTAGCCTTTGAGCAAGTGGTGACTTTATTGGGATGGGACAAACGACACTGAGCCGTTATCATCACACCTTTTTTGTCTGGGGATGCTCTACTGTCCTTACAGAATGTGCCTTGCGATAAGCTCGGCGATTATAATTTCCTGAAGCAACAAATTGTTTTACGTAAGACTGACTTTTTTGGGTAAAGGTTTTGCACTTAACGACTGGAACCTAAACATGGACGGTCCCATCCGTGCACAAATTCAAGATTTGATTCATAAAGTGCATTGCTGGTTTGACGGAGATGTGGTGGAGCGAATTGTGGAGAAAGTTGTCATGAATGTATTACTGGCCGGGATACCTGCAGTTCTTCGAGCTGAATTTCTGCGTCATTATGTGGAATCATCATCGATTATGTCCAGATGATTGGAAGGTTCTCAGACCGCTTGGAGAAAGAGCGGTGGATTTGGTGCTGTTTCACAACCTACGAACGAGCGTCCAGGACATTCTCATCGCTTTGATCGACAGCTAGAGCAAAGACAAGCTGCAGGACTGGACAATCGAATGGGGTCAGGAAGGCCTCTGGGGAATCCGGTTGTTGAGGAGGTGCCCATATCTGGGGAGACAGGAGCAGGCTGCGGAGGCTGTGGACGACGCAGGGGATATTTCGGCAGTGGACCTGACCGAAGATGCTTCCGGTGTGATCAACCCAGTTACTTGGCGAGAGAATGTTGCTTGTCTCCAGCTCAATCAATGAAAATTGGATTGGCCGAGGTTTGTTGCTCAAATATTCCCTATTCTCCGGATAAAAAAGATGGCTTGTTAATATCGGTAAAGTTGGGGAACCCAGAAATCTCAGCATTATTGGACTCGGGCAGTGACCTTTGTGTTGTCAGACAGGATTGTCTTGATGACAGATGCCTTAGTGACACTGAGACTGTAAAGATACGTTGTGTACATTGTATACATACACATACATATATACACAGATACACACACATGCTTATATATATATATCTCTGGGTGCTCTATAAAAGGGGCCATCTCAAACCATTCGACAAGCCAGAGTCGGGAGGTGGAGGACGAAGTTGAAGGAGCACTGGAGGCAGAAGAGAAAAGAGAAGAAGAAAGGGTGCTGTGTATTGTGTTTGGTGCTCAGAAACTGTGTGGCAGTGGGGAATGAGACAAAAGCTCTTCCCCACAGTAATAAAACGTGTGTTGCATGCTGGACTTGGGCTCTGTGTCTGTTGTGCCAGGAGTTTGGGCACCACCTGATGTCCACAATATGTGTTTAAAGAGTCAACTTTGGCATTATTGAACTAAAAGTTTACATTTCTTAACACTTTCCAAATTTTTTAAATTGGTGCTTTTAATAGTTTTTAAGTTATTACTGCCAAAAGTCATAGTCTCCTCTATTTTCATAGCTATTTCAGTATCACATATCTTGATTATTATTTAATATTTGCAATTATCAAGAACAGACTGGTTAGATCATCTCTAAACCATTTAAGACAAGAAAAAGCACCATCCATTAAAAAAAAAATCAAAAACCTGTATCAGTACTTGAACAATTGAAAGAGTGCATACTGTAGTAACTTAAATTCTATCCAAATATCTAACTTTTAAATATATGTAATACAAATATACTTGTACTCAGTAAATTTGAAGCAATCATCACAAAAATATTTAACATAAGGTCTTTCCACAGTAAACATTATTCAATGATATTTCATAAATACAGAGCTACATCATTTTTTATTGCACTTGTTCAGGGTTATAGAACACATAAGAAAGAGTAAAGGAACAGGCAATGCCTTTGCCAGTAGATTACAACATTTTAGTTTATTAGCAAGATAATGATCATCACCATCTTAAAAGTAATCTGCGTTGACATGACAAGCTATCTAGCATCTAGTATTTATCAAGATAACAGCTTCCTTACTGGCTATACAAATCAATTGCTAAACATCATATAGAGTAGTAGTTGACAAAGTCACAGGTTTCAAACAGCATCCTATTTACTATTTTGCAAAATATGTTGGTTGGCCTGCGCCACCACTATCTACTCAAAGCACCGTGATGTTCCAACATTGATGATTTAAAAACCAGAAGTCTGCATGACCATCATCATCAAGTCCTTCCATGAGAACCCTAAATACAAAGAGGACTATTTCATTTATGTTAGGTAGAATGCTCTAAGGGGACTGGGCGGTCTCGTGGCCTGGAACCCCTGCAGATTTTATTTTTTTCTCCAGCCGTCTGGTACTTTTTTTTTTTTTGTTTTTTTCTGTCCTCCCTGGCCATCGGACCTTACTCTTATTCTATGTTAATTAATCTTGTCTTATTTTAATTTCTCACTTTGTCTTTTATTTTTCTTTTCTTCATTATGTAAAGCACTCTGAGCTACATTTTTGTATGAAAATGTGCTATATAAATAAATGTTTTTGTTGCTGTATCATATTTTACTTTTTTTGAGAAATAGATCTCAAATGTGTGGTGTACTTTTATACAGCTGTGGAGTAAGGAAAATTCTACTGGCAAAACTTAGTACACTTGACAAACTGCAAAGTGCACCAGGATGAAAGAGCCCATACAAAGAGCTGAGGTACTGTAAAGAGGTAATTAGTAAACTCACTATAACAAGGTACAGTTTTTCCTGCAGAAAACAGTATTAGGATGAGACCAAAACTTACATCTCTTTTGACTGAAAAAGAATAATTTTCTGGGCTTAATTATCTGATTTTATGCAGAAAGACAGTTTAGCAAGCAAGTACCTTGCCCGAAATTAAGCTTTTGCAAGACCACCTTTTAAACTAAAAAAAATGCTTAGATACCCTTCTCTTTCTTGTATATTATAAATTATTTTAATGTAGTATGTCATCAATTTTTAGTTTTACCTGACAATAAAAAATGTTAATATTTTAAGTGGAATGCACTAAATATGACTTGAAAATGCTGCTGTGGCTAAATACAGCCAAAGAAAATGACAGGAATGCTAGTGTTTAGCCTTTTTTCCAGATCAGCTGATTGTATTAATAAACTGCTTAGTTTCAGGAAGTACTCAAAAGGATTAAAAAGCTTCTGAAACATTATGATCATCTTTGTGATCAGAACAAACTGAAATTTACAGAAAGTTGCATCACTCTTGTTAAATGGTGATTAACTCTTTTTAGACAGCAAAATGGTATTATTTTAGTGTATGTTATACACTTAAGCATTTATTTATTTAGCTGATTGGAGCAAGGGAGTTGAGAGATTAGCTTCCTCAGTTGCAGAACTCAAGGTTTAAAACCTGGAACTGGGACTACAGGTATGGAACCATAGTCTCCCCATGTCCGTATTTTTTCCAGCTGCCCCTGTCCCCTCCCATGAACACTCAAAAGATATGCATGCAGGGTTTACAGGACACATATGGTCAGTATGAGTGTATAAGGGAGTGTGTCTTACAAAGAATTCTGACTCTTTTTCAGGGCTGGTTCCTACTTTGTGTTCAGTGCTGCTGAAATTTCTGAAATCCTGAACTGCAATCCACATATTCTGGAAATGGATCACTGAATGTACACTAACAGATTTTTTAATAAACAAAAATATAATGCCAAGTCATATTCATATTGTTTAGAATTAGTTTAATATTTTGTCAACTTGGGAACAATTATCACACAAAAACAGAACACCATACATTTCAGTCTTATGAATTTACAAGCCGAGTAAAAAAATAACACTCGCAAGAAAATGCATCATAAACAGTCAATCCAGTTTTTTTTTCAAAACATGTTTCACTTCTATTTTGATATATAGGGCAATGCACAACCTGTAATTCTCTGAATTATAAATCCTGGATAAAGATTAAACACTGTCATAAAAGAGATTATAGTCTATTCCTTATAATGAGCTTGTATATCAGGGCTGTGAGACTGTCACTCTGTGGACTATTTATATTACTCTTTTTTCAATTCCTTAAAAATATTTAACATTTTAGTAGAAAACATCCATCAATAAAAAGAAATAATACTGCTGATAAAAAATGAAGCCTTCAGCCTGTTTGTTTAAAAAAAAAAAAAAAAAAGTACAGCTAATATCAGGTTGATTAGATGGACATGATCAATATTTCATATTTACAGAACTATTTAATAGTTTCTGGCATGTCTCAGCATATAAAATAATTGTGAAAGATAAAAAAAAAAATAGAAAAATATGAACCTATGTACTGTATATAGAGAGAGACTGGGAGCCTGCGCTGATAGCGTGTTGCCACACCCACACACAACAAACCACCTGGAACAGGACCTGAGTGCAGCAGGTGACACCTCAGCACGACATTGAAACAGTGTGTGTGTTTTTTTTATTGTTTACAGTGGCTGGAGTGAAAATCCTATGACCAAACTCCAAGTTTTCCCAGTAAGTTGTCAGACATGCTTGCAGGGCTGGATGCAGATTAACGTCATACCCAGGATGAAGCAATTGCAGGGTATGGGCCTTACTCAAGAGCCCAATGAAGCAGAGTCACTTCAGGTGTTTACAGGATTCAAACCGGCAACCTTCTGATTGCCGGCACAGATCCCTAGCCTCAGAGTGACCTTTGTCTATGAATATCTGTAATACTTGAGTTTGGTGAATATTCAAAACGTCATCCAGAATGTGCATAAAAAATTTCCGGACATTAAAACAGAAGGCAGTGGCACAATGTTTACTACTGCATCCTTACTGGTTCATGAGGCTATAATCCAGTCATGGCACAGACATTTTCTGCATGTTTTGAAGTTCTCTGCACACCTCCAAGAGATTTATTCTGTTTAATATAGCCCTTTTCTAACATTACACAGAAATGCAGAAAAAAAATCATTGGCGACTCTAAAGTCACGCAATAATAGCAAGCAATGTTTGTAATTACTACGCAAAAGACCTCAATTACTCTACTCTAAGACTAAATACAAGCAACAGTGCATGCAACTCATAATGTTTCATAATTAATGTACAATTGGTTTTATTGGAGCTGCCTTATTATTTTATTTTAATTGTAACTAACTGTAGCAAGTTGAAACAAGGGACCTGAAGTGTGATATTCTGTTGTAGTGATGGCAAGACACAGTGCAGATGTGCACTGAAGAATTTGATTATGTTCACTGAAGAAAATTCTGATTCAGAGATATAAGAAGGGGGAAAATATTGTGGGTACTAACATTGCAATCACACTTATTCATCTACATTGGGCATCTATGTTTATCCAGAAATTATTCACACTAACATACTGTGCTTCTCTTTAATAAAATGGATTTTGATATTTAATAGATTCACGGTTGAAAAGATTTTCATCCTGGGTTGACAGCAACCTTTTAGGCCCAAGCAGTTCATTAGAGAAATGGAGAATAGCTAGCATAGAAACAGGAGAATTTAATCTGAGTGGTTAAAAATAGCATTGCTATGAATGTGTGCACCAGGAAATCCACCCATATTTTGTATTTCACACAATGTTGCTGCAGTTATGGACAGGGCAACTTCATTGATCTTATTCATAAAGCATCATGCATGTCTGTAAATGTATGGTTTTTGCCTTACAATTGCAAATTATGCTGATTTAGGTGAGATATGATATCAGACAAAATGTGTACATATGCCTTGAATTTTCAACCTTTCAGAAAATTCAGAAAGGTGTGAACATTTCTGCTGGTGACAAACTGGTAAATGTGGTAAATTCTAAATGACTGTTATCTGTTGTAACTATGACAGTTCATAGATTGAGAAGACTCCCATAGACCCTATAAAGATGAAGAAATAAGTTGTACTTCGATAGTAGGACAGAGGATGGGACAGGAGCTTGTAACTCATTTACCAGCAAAAAGGACAACATATTTTACAGTTTTGTTGAGATTTGTAAATTAAAAAGATTTGGTTTATGTGTCTTGAATAAAGGTGTCGGTACCTTTACTAATAAAATTTTAAAAATTACCATTTTGAGGCTACTTACTCCAGTTCAGGTGCATGGAGAGCTAGAACCTATTCTAACAGTACTGGGCAGAAAGTAAGTACCAGACTGAAAGGGGTAACTTCTATCTTAGTGATTTTCAGTAAGTGGCTAGCACAGTCTTCCCATACAAAATTACAAGCTGATGGGGTTCCCCTATAGGCAACTTAAGGGCAGCATCATGATTTTAGGGATTTTATGCACCATTCATTTTGATACAAAAATGCCTGTAAGTAAGCACTTTACTCCAATAGGGATCTTTCTTCTTACACCATTTATTGAACACAATTACAAATCTTGTATGGTGAGTTCTTTAACATGTTCTTTTTCAATATGCCAATGTTATAAGATGACCCATTATAAAACATTTGTATACTCTGCAACATCCATGATTTGGTGTTTAAAAGCCCTAGAACCACTTTATTCCAGAAAGTAAAAGCTTACTTGTTTCTACAAATAATCTATTTATCTGCTTAAATTGCAACTGCTGTAGCTTTGTACTCAAAGGCAATATGGTGCCACCCCCTAAATTAAACATTATTTTAAAAACACAGATCTGAGTATAATACAAGCGGTGTGACATACTTTATGTTTTTTATGCCCGTGCCCTATGTTATAGATTGGGAAAACTTTCTGGAAAGTAGAAATATGTGCCCAAAAACAGAAAATAAACTTACAGTCTAAGCATCCAAAACATTCAATTTTAGACATTTTACTGAGGTCAATCATTCCATTACTTACAATACACTATTTTGGAAATTGTTCACACACATCCAAGAGCTGGGGACTTAAATAACCAGCTACTTCGTCAAGAGGCATTTTGGATTTACAAACCTGATTCCTATAATTATCTTGGACAAACAAATCTCTCCTGCTTCTCAAAAATAGGACACAATTTGACCATATTCTTTTTCTATTTTTCCTTTATTTCCAGCACTATGGGAGCACTATGCCGAGAGAACAGTGTTTATAGTTTTTATTTAAGTTTGCTAATTTCAATCTTCATTATGGTGATTACTGACATAAGTGTCAAATGCCAAAACAATACCAAATATAAAATCATATACAACTATGTTTGTTCTTCTTCATTGCAGTATCACCACCTCCCCACCCCACAACATGATCTTGTTTTCTTATATTTGATAATGCAACAAACTCTTAGTTGCAGAGGTGAGCTACATATTTTTCCTTTTATTTCTTTTTCCTATTTGACTTTAAACTTTTTCTATTTTTTTCCAGTAAACACTTACCTAAATTAATGCCTAGTTATATTATTATTCACTAATTTTTCAGTGTAAATGTAGATCCAAGTAAATAATTTATAACTTGTGAAATGTGCCACAACAGGAGGTATGTTTATTTTCAGTTGGCTTTATGTGTGTATTTATGTGTTTAATGTTTTTGTATATAAGTTTAACTCTCTCTATTATATTATATATATATATATATATATATATATATATATATATATATATATATATTGTGGTGGGTGGCAGGCTAAATATTCCGGCCCTCACCCCCAGGCCGCCAGGTGGAGCTCTCCCAACAGCGTGGACGTTCCCCGAATTCCAGCAGGGCCTCATGGACTTTGTAGTTTATATGCACAGCCCTGCTGGATACCATGGGGACCACCAAGAGTTGCTATGGGGAGGCTGCCAGACTCTTACTTGCCCTATAACCTGGAGGTGCGTCATGATCACATGACAAGAGGAAATGACGTGCTTCCGGGTTGAAGAAAGGAGCTTTTTATCCGACCCGGAAGTGTTCATGATCACATGGGCAGAAGGGAGAAACACTTCCGGGTCATGGACTATATAAAAGACTCTGGGAAACCAGTACACTGGGCTGAGCTGGGAGGAAGGGTGGCGAAGTGTCTGGGAGTGTGGAGGATTGATTATAGTATTGATTAGTGTGTTTATTGATTTATGAATATTGTGGAGTGGAGGGTGCTTTGTGCACGTTATTGTCTAAATAAAAGTAATATTTGGACTTTTACCTGGTGTCCGGAGTCAAGTCAGAGGGTTCAAGAGGACGACAGCGACCTCAAACTGTCACTATATATATATATATATATATATATGTACTGTATATATATCTAAAGCTATATATATTGTGAGACATGCCCGGACACCATCAGACTGACACCACATCTTTATAAAAATGCACACGTTTATTTTCTCCAGCACCAACAATACACATAGTCCCGCACAGCACACTGTGCTCCCAGTATTAATCACCCTTAACATGGGCCTCTCTCTCACTATCCATGGGCCGCCTTTCCTCTCTCCACGGGAGCCTCGTCCTGCTCCCATTCCCGACTCCAGCTCCGATTGTAGGAAGGCGTCCCCTTTTATTCTCACCCGGATGTGCTCCAGGCGCCTGATGATGTCCTTCTGGCAGCACTTCCTTGTGTGGCGGAAGTGCTGCTCCTGCACCCGGAAGCACTCCGGGCGTCCCTGGAAGGATCTTCCTCCATCTTCCCAGGTGTGTCGGAAGTGCACGTTTCCCGGGTTCCATGAGGCTCGGGGTGCCCCCGGGCAGTGGCCACAGGCCCAAACGGGCTGGAGCCTCCTTACTCCCATCCTGTGGTCCTCTCCCAATCCAGGGCGGTTTCCCCCTCGTGGCCCAGAGGACGAATACGCCACCTCCCGGTCCTTTCAGGCATCCCGGCTGGGTCTGTCCCCCAGCCTCATGCGACAATTATATATATATATATATTACAGTGCATCCAGAAAGTATTCACAGCGCATCACTTTTTTCCACATTTTGTTATGTTACAGCCTTATTCCAAAATGGATTAAATTCATTTTTTTCCACAGAATTCTGCACACAACACTCCATAATGACAATGTGAAAAAAGTTTACTTGAGGTTTTTGCAAATTTATTAAAAATAAAAAAACTGAGAAATCACATGTACATAAGTATTCACAGCCTTTGCTCATTACTTTGTCGATGCACCTTTGGCAGCAATTACAACCTCAAGTCTTTTTGAATAGTATGCCACAAGCTTGGCACACCTATCCTTGGCCAGTTCGCCCATTCCTCTTTGCAGGCACCTCTCAAGCTCCATCAGGTTGGATGGGAAGCGTCGGTACACAGCCTTTTAAGATCTCTCCAGAGATGTTCAATCTGATTCAAGTCTGGGCTCTGGCTGGGCCACTCAACGACATTCACAGAGTTGTTCCTGAAGCCACTCCTTTCATATCTTGGCTGTGTGCTTAGGGTCGTTGTCCTGCTGAAAGATGAACCGTCACCCCAGTCTGAGTTCAAGAGCGCTCTGGAGCAGGTTTTCATCCAGGATGTCTCTGTACATTGCTGCAGTCATCTTTCCCTTTATCCTGACTAGTCCTCCCAGTCCCTGCTGCTGAAAAACATCCCCACAGCATGATGCTGCCACCACCATGCTTCACTGTAGGGATGGTGCCAGGTTTCCTCCAAACGTGACGCCTGGCATTCACACCAAAGAGTTCAAGCTTTGTCTCATCAGACCAGAGAATTTTCTTTCTCAGGGTCTGAGAGTCCTTCAGGTGCCTTTTGGCAAACTCAGGCGGGCTGCCATGTGCCTTGTACTAAGGAGTGGCTTCCGTCTGCCACTCTACCATACAGGCCTGATTGGTGGATTGCTGCAGAGATGGTTGTCCTTCTGGAAGGTTCTCCTCTCTCCACAGAGGACCTCTGGAGCTCTGACAGAGTGACCATCGGGTTCTTGGTCACCTCCCTGACTAAGGCCCTTCTCCCCCGATCGCTCAGTTTAGATGGCCGGCCAGCTCTAGGAACAGTCCTGGTGGTTTCAAACTTCTTCCACTTACGGATGATGGAGGCCACTGTGCTCATTGGGACCTTCAAAGCAGCAGAAATTTTTCTGTAACCTTCCCCAGATTTGTGCCTCAGACAATCCTGTCTCGGAGGGCTACAGACAATTCCTTTGACTTCATACTTGGTTTGTGCTCTGACATGAACTGTTAACTGTGGGACCTTATATAGACAGGTGTGTGCCTTTCCAAATCATGTCCATTCAACTGAATTTACCGCAGGTGGACTCCAATTAAGCTGCAGAAACATCCCAAGGATGATCAGGGGAAACAGGATGCACCTCAGCTCAATTTCGAGCTTCAAGGCAAAGGCTGTGAATACATATGTATATGTGCTTTCTCAATTTTTTATTTTTAATAAATTTGCAAAAACCTCAAGTAAACTTTTTTCACGTTGTCATTATGGGGTGTTGTGTGTAGAATTCTGAGGAAAAAAATAAATTTAATCCAGTTTTGGAATAAGGTTGTAACATAACAAAATGTGGAAAAAGTGATGCGCTGTGAATACTTTCCGGATGCACTGTGTGTATATAATATATATATATATATATATATTATATATATATATATATAGATATACACATATACATATACACAGTAATCCCTCGCTATATCGCACTTTGACTTTCGCGGCTTCACCATATCGCGGATTTTATATGTAAGCATATCTAAATATGTAACGCGGATTTTTCGCTGCTCTGCGGGTTTCTGCGGACAATGGGTCATTTTACTTATGGTACATGCTTCCTCAGTTGGTATGCCCAGTTGACTTCATACAAGGGACGATATTGGCGGATGGCTGAGAAGCTACCCAATCAGAGCATGCAGTTAAGTTCCTGTATGCTGATTGGCTCAGCAACGGAACGCCGAATTCGATTCCGCTGCGTTAACCAGGAAGTATCGTCTCGCTCATTCAGCATCAACGTGTTTTGCTGTGTAAAGAGTTAACTTTTGTGATCTTTTTGTGTTTATCTTTGTGTATAGTCAAGCCCTCCGTTATGGTTCCAAATTGATCTGCTCCTGCTACTACTTCAGGGGCCGTGCCCAAGAGCCAACGGAAGATGCTAACGATTGCCAAAAAGGTAAAAGTTTTGGATATGTTGAAGGAAGGAAACAGCTACACCACTGTAAGACGCCATTACTGCACCATTGAGTCCACAATTCTTTTTATTTAAAAAGGAGGAAAAGAATGTAAGATCTACGGCTGCAGTGTCCTTTAACCAGAGCGCAAAATGAGTTGTAAGTGGACGTAATAAGACGGTAGACCGGACGGAATCTTCTTTAGGGATTTGGATTGAAGACTGCCGGAAGAAGAACAACAGCGGTGCTACACAGTCGCCTGAAGAGGCTCCTTTAGAAGAGCTGTAACGCACTCCTTTGTTGTGTAGTAAAATTAAACTCATTGTTATCGGACAAGTCGTCATGTCATTGTTGGTGAGTAACCATAATTACTTTTCTACGTACAGTACTTAGTACATGTAAGTACGTTTAGTGTCACTGTACACACATTTTACTGTATACAATTTTTCTTACATTATACGTATTTATTGCTGGTGGCCTGTACATCGTAATGGCTGTAACATATGTGATATTGGAGATGCCTGATATCTTTAAAATAATATTTAGGTTTTACTGCATATAGACAGTGTGTTTACATACATAATTTCAACGAATCTTACCTAATATCTAAGAGAATACAAAAGGTTTATGCTACAGTGGTGTGAAAAACTATTTGCCCCCTTCCTGATTTCTTATTCTTTTGCATGTTTGTCACACAAAATGTTTCTGATCATCAAACACATTTAACCATTAGTCAAATATAACACAAGTAAACACAAAATGCAGTTTGTAAATGGTGGTTTTTATTATTTAGGGAGAAAAAAAAATCCAAACCTACATGGCCCTGTGTGAAAAAGTAATTGCCCCCCTGAACCTAATAACTGGTTGGGCCACCCTTAGCAGCAATAACTGCAATCAAGCGTTTGCGATAACTTGCAATGAGTCTTTTACAGCGCTCTGGAGGAACTTTGGCCCACTCATCTTTGCAAAATTGTTGTAATTCAGCTTTATTTGAGGGTTTTCTAGCATGAACCGCCTTTTTTAAGGTCATGCCATAGCATCTCAATTGGATTCAGGTCAGGGACTTTGACTAGGCCACTCCAAAGTCTTCATTTTGTTTTTCTTCAGCCATTCAGAGGTGGATTTGCTGGTGTGTTTTGGGTCATTGTCCTGTTGCAGCACCCAAGATCGCTTCAGCTTGAGTTGACGAACAGATGGCCGGACATTCTCCTTCAGGATTTTTTGGTAGACAGTAGAATTCATGGTTCCATCTATCACAGCAAGCCTTCCAGGTCCTGAAGCAGCAAAACAACCCCAGACCATCACACTACCACCACCATATTTTACTGTTGGTATGAAGTTCTTTTTCTGAAATGCTGTGTTCCTTTTACGCCAGATGTAACGGGACATTTGCCTTCCAAAAAGTTCAACTTTTGACTCATCAGTCCACAAGGTATTTTCCCAAAAGTCTTGGCAATCATTGAGATGTTTCTTAGCAAAATTGAGACGAGCCCTAATGTTCTTTTTGCTTAACAGTGGTTTGCGTCTTGGAAATCTGCCATGCAGGCCATTTTTGCCCAGTCTCTTTCTTATGGTGGAGTCGTGAACACTGACCTTAATTGAGGCAAGTGAGGCCTGCAGTTCTTTAGACGTTGTCCTGGGGTCTTTTGTGACCTCTCGGATGAGTCGTCTCTGAGCTCTTGGGGTAATTTTGTTTGGCCGGCCACTCCTGGGAAGGTTCACCACTGTTCCATGTTTTTGCCATTTGTGGATAATGGCTCTCACGGTGGTTCGCTGAAGTCCCAAAGCTTTAGAAATGGCTTTATAACCTTTACCAGACTGATAGATCTCAATTACTTCTGTTCTCATTTGTTCCTGAATTTCTTTGGATCTTGGCATGATGTCTAGCTTTTGAGGTGCTTTTGGTCTACTTCTCTGTGTCAGGCAGCTCCTATTTAAGTGATTTCTTGATTGAAACAGGTGTGGCAGTAATCAGGCCTGGGGGTGGCTACGGAAATTGAACTCAGGTGTGATACACCACAGTTAGGTTATTTTTTAACAAGGGGGCAATTACTTTTTCACACAGGGCCATGTAGGTTTGGATTTTTTTTCTCCCTAAATAATAAACACCATCATTTAAAAACTGCATTTTGTGTTTACTTGTGTTATATTTGACTAATGGTTAAATGTGTTTGATGATCAGAAACATTTTGTGTGACAAACATGCAAAAGAATAAGAAATCAGGAAGGGGGCAAATAGTTTTTCACACCACTGTATATAACTGTGCAGGAAATGTTTAAGAGTTTGGGAGAGTTTATAAGGGCTTAAAATATCTAAAAATAACCATATGAACATATGGTGTTTACTTTGCGGATTTTCACCTTTCGCGGGGGGGTTCTGAACGCAACCCCCGCGATCAAGGAGGGATCACTATATATATATATATATATATATATATATATATATATATATATATATATATATATATAGTATATATATATATATTGCTCTCTCTCTCTAGATAGATAGATAGATAGATAGATAGATAGATAGATAGATAGATAGATAGATAGATAGATAGATAGATAGATAGATAGATAGATAGATAGATAGATAGATAGATAGATAGATAGATAGATAGATAGATAGATAGATAGATAGATAGATAGATAGATAGAACGAACCCAATTCATAACTATTTATCCATAAGGAAGCTTTCCAAAACACATTGGTCCTGGACATACATTTTGACTTCTGTTTGACTCTATTCTGTAGTCTCGGAAAACACCTTTTTAAATTTGGAGTTGTAGTATTTTGCTGATACCAGAGACATTGAATGTTTTTATACACTGTCTTCACAAGACATTTTTTTAGTTTATTTTTTGCATATTGACCAATCTGTGTTGATTTTTCAACTACCTTTTGATAAAAACATTTTCTTTGATTGTTTATAATACAGTACCTCTTTATGTGGATTCGTTCCCTGGACACACTTACTTTTACAACTTGGGCATGGATTTTTACACGCTGAGACTCGTCTATTCAAGTACTCAACTTCAAGTGCTGAGAACAAATGCCTGAGCCGGTGTGGTTCCCTATTTACCCGATGAGGTAAGAAGGCGGTATTGTGGCAGCAGAGCCGGCACTAAGATAAAAATGAAGCGACTTGCAAGAAAGTGGAGTTTTAAGCCTTCGGTGCCTTCTGTGATCATGGGAAATGTGAACTCAATATCAAATAAGATCGACGAACTGGCTGCGCTGATGAAAAATGTCAGAACCTACAGAGATTGCAGTTTGTTGTTCTTTTGCAAAACGTGGCTAACTACCACCATCCCAGATGCTAACGTGGAGCTACCCGAGTTTAGCACAGTTAGAGCGGACAGAGATGCAAGTACATGCGGGAAGCACAAAGGTGGAGGTCTAGCTCTCTATGTCAATACAAGGTGGTGCAACACTGAACATGTTAACGTCAAAGTCTCCACTTGCTGCAGGGACATCGAAATGTTGGCCGTAAATTTGCGTCCCTATTACTTGCCCAGAGAGTTTGGACACGTCATTGTTGTTATTGTGTACATCCCTCCTCGGGCAGACGTGGAGACAGCGAGTGACATCATCCATTCTGCTTTTGCTAAGTTACAAATGCAGCACACTGAGGTGCTTGTGCTAATCGCTGGAGATTTTAACCATGTGACGCTGGACAAAACATTACCTGCCTTCTCCCAGTATGTGGACTGTAACACCCGGGGAAATAAGACTATTGATTTACTGTATGCAAACGTTAAAGACGCATACAGCGCCACCCTGCTGCCTGCGCTTGTGAAAGCAGATCATAACCTGGTTCTGCTTCAGCCTCACTACAAACCAAGAGTGAGGGTCCTACCTAGAACCACATGCTCATTCAGGAAGTGGTCCCATGAGGCAGAGGCTTTGAGAGAATGCTTTGGAACTACAGACTGGGATATCCTGCAGGGATCACATAGTGAGAACATTGAGGAGGTTGTTGACTGCGACAGACAGACAGACAGACAGACAGACAGACAGACAGACAGACAGACAGACAGACAGACAGACAGACAGACAGACAGACAGACAGACAGACAGGATACTTTATTAATCCCAAGGGGAATTTCACAAAATACAGTACTGACTACATCAACTTCTGTATGGACATTGTAGTTCCAGTAAGAACGGTACGCTGCTATGCTAACAACAAGCCATGGATTACAAGTGACATCAAGGACCTTTTGAACCAGAAGAAAAGGGCTTTTAAAGGCGGTGATCAGCATGAGCTCAAGCGCGTGCAGAAGGAACTCCGAGTCCAGTTCAGGGCGGCGAAGGAGCAGTACAGGAGAAAGCTGGAGCAGAAGTTGCAGAATAACAGCATGAAGGAAGTGTGGGATGGGATGAAGATCATCATTGGCTGCAGCTCGAAGCGGGGTGCCACCATCAAGAGAGACGTAAAGAGAGCAAACCAAATTAACAACTTCTTTTACAGGTTTGACCACCCTAACCCAATCTCACTGTCACCTCGGAATACTGCACCCTCCACACATCCTTCTGCTGATACCAGCATAGGAGCAGCGGGTCCAGATGGAGTATCGCCACGACTGCGGAAGGTCTGTGCATCGGAGCTGGGGGGTCCTCTACAGCGCATCTTCAACCTGAGCCTGGAACAGGGGAGAATCCCGAGGCTTTGGAAAACATCTTGTATCGCCCCAGTCCCAAAGGTATCACATCCTAGTGAGCTGAATGACTTCCGGCCTGTTGCTCTGACGTCACATGTGATGAAGACCATGGAGAGGCTGCTGCTTCATCACCTGAGGCCACAGGTTCAACACGCCCCTCGACCCTCTGCAGTTCACATATCAGGTGAAGGTGGGAGCGGAGGATGCCATCATCTATATGCTACACCGATCCCTCTCCCACTTGGACAGAGGCAGTGGTGCTATAAGAATTATGTTTCTAGACTTCTCTAGTACCTTCAACACAATCCAACCTCTGCTCCTTAGAGACAAGCTGACAGAGATGGGAGTAGATTCATACCTGGTGGCATGGATCGGACTATCTTAAAGACAGACCTCAGTATGTGCATCTCGGGAACTGCATGTCTGACATTGTGGTCAGCAACACAGGAGCACCACAGGGGACTGTACTTTCTCCGGTCCTGTTCAGCCTATAAACATCGGACTTCCAATATAACTCGGAGTCCTGCCACGTGCAAAAGTTCGCTGATGACACTGCTATCGTGGGCTGCATCAGGAGTGGGCAGGAGGAGGAGTATAGGGACCTAATCAAGGACTTTGTTAAATGGTGCGACTCAAACCACCTACACCTGAACACCAGCAAAACCAAGGAGCTGGTGGTGGATTTTAGGAGGCCCAGACCCCTCATGGACCCCGTGATCATCAGAGGTGACTGTGTGCAGATGGTGCAAACCTATAAATACCTGGGAATGCAGCTGGATGATAAATTAGACTAGACTGCCAAAACTGATGCTCTGTGTAAGAAAGGACAGAGCCGGTTATACTTCCTTAGAAGGCTGGCGTCCTTCAACATCTGCAATAAGATGCTGCAGATGTTCTATCAGACGGTTGTGGCGAGCGCCCTCTTCTACGCGGTGGTGTGCTGGAGAGGCAGCATTAAGAAGAAGGACGCCTCACGCCTGGACAAACTGGTGAGGAAGGCAGGCTCTATTGTTGGCATGGAGCTGGACAGCTTGACATCTGTGGCAGAGCGACGGGCACTCAGCAGGCTCCTATCAATTATAGAAAATCCACTGCATCCACTAAACAGTGTCATCTCCAGACAGAAGAGCAGCTTCAGCGACAGACTGCTGTCACTGTCCTGCTCCACTGACAGACTGAGAAGATCGTTCCTCTCCCAAACTATGTGAAACGTTAACATTATTCAAAGTTATTGTCTGTTTTTACCTGCATTTTTATTACTCTTTAATTTAATATTGTTTTTTGTATCAGTATGCTGCTGCTGGAGTATGTGAATTTCCCCTTGGGATTAATAAAGTATCTATCTATCTATCTATCTATCTATCCATTATAATATCCGAAATTGCAAATAGCTTTGCCTCCTGTTGGGGGATCTATGCAGTTAACCTACAGGATATGATAGCATTTCTTGGATGCAACTCTCTTTTTAACCACTCAGATATACTATATAATATACAGTATATTACACTGTACATTGTTAACATATCACAATTCAGAAATGACCACTGGATGTCACTAAACACTTAAACAATATCCACATGTTGAGTTCTCCTTGATTCTAGCACTTCTCAGATCCACATTTTTATATCCAAGATTTAAAACTAGCTTCTGTTGATTTAAAAGAATAATTTGATACAATTGTATAAAAATGCATTAAGGTCACTCGAAAGAGAAGAATTATTATTCTTACTATAAGTGATGAGGTCATCAGTTACACTGTAGCCATACTTATAGTATCTTGCACATTTCTAGATGAGATTACTGGCAAATGGATAAACTTGGAAAGATCAAAAGATGAAATATAGGGATATGCACAGGAACATAAACTGCAAGCGTTTGCTGCACAGTGCAGTAACTTGCACAAATATATATCACATAGAGGGCAAGAAAGAAAGAAAGAAAGAAAGAAAGAAAGAAAGAAAGAAAGAAAGAAAGAAAGAAAGAAAGAAAGAAAGAAAGAAAGAAAGAAAGAAAGAAATCAAAGCACAAGCAAAGAAAAGGAGATCGTCTACTGTAGGATGCACTGACACACTCTGATATTCACACAGGGCCATTTTAGAGTTTCCAGCTGACATACTACTCACTTCTTTAGAAGAAGGGGAAACAAATTGGGATACTCTGAGAAAACCCCACACAAATGAGGAAATATGCAAACTTCACATAGAGAAGAATCATTGTGAAAAAAGTATGAAGTAAGTAGTAATAGCTGTATCCAGTACACAGCTATGAGAGTAGGATAGTGTACTGAATACCTCAACATGTTGTTCAAGCTACAGTCTAAAGTGAAGGTCTATAAACCAAACAATACTTCAATTTCAGGACTTATTGTATGACACTGAGCAAACCTTCTAATCTGCACTCTAGTTGAACAACTATTCAAAATAGTACTGAAACCATATACTGCATATAAAAGTTTTAGCTAAATTTATAAACTTGTACAAGCAACAGGAGCAAACCAAGCTAAAAAATCAGTTTTCCTTGAGAATAAAACACAATTAAAAACACAGTGAGGGGGCGGCACGGTGGCGCAGTGGGTAGCACTGCTGCCTCGCAGTTGGGAGATCTGGGGACCTGGGTTCGCTTCCCGGGTCCTCCCTGCGTGGAGTTTGCATATTCTCCCTGTGTCTGCGTGGGTTTCCTCCAGGCGCTCCGGTTTCCTCCCACAGTCCAAAGACATGCTGGTTAGGTGGATTGGCGAATCTAAATTGGCCCTAGTGTATGCTTGATGTGTGAGTGGGTGTGTTTGTGTGTGTCTTGCAGTGGGTTGGCACCCTGCCTGGGATTGGTTCCTGCCTTGTGCCCTGTGTTGGCTGGGATTGGCTCCAGCAGACCCCCCGTGACCCTGTGTTCAGATTCAGCAGGTTGGAAAATGGATGGATGGATGAAAAACACAGTGAATTTGTTTTTGTAATCCTAAAAACATAAATAGATAATAAAATAATCATCATTTTCCTTTTTACTACCCTTTTACATTATATTAATGATTGCTTCACTAACACTTGCTCACACATTTTTATCATCTCAGGGTTTTTATTTCTTTATCAGCATCTGCTCTTTATTTAACAATTTGTCACTTTCAATTTGAATTTTCCAACTTTCTTCAAAGGGCAATTGCCATTTTATTACTACAGAAATTAAGTTTAGTCTCAAATGGTGCTAAGAATAACAGACCAATTTTAAACCTAATATTTCTTTCTAAAAATTGTAGTCTCACAATTATGAAGAGAACCAATGGATTGCACCAAATTATATTGCTCAAAAATGTATTAAGAAAAATATTTTTTTCTGAAAATTACTTCAGAAAAAGACTTTAAAAACCTTGTAAATTCACAATGAAAATCTTGTCTTAAAGTTTCAACATTTACAAAACTATCAAATTCACTTTCATTCTGATTTAAAACAGGCTTAATTCATGTTGTAAATTATTCTCTTATAACCTCAGAAGTGTGCATGTAAACTGATGGTTTCACTACATTTCTAATTTTAATGACAGTACCTCCTTTTGTCTGTCTATAGTCACATATGTTGTTTAGTGCAGGGACCAATGATTTCTATTATTTTCTCTTTCACCAGTATATTTAACTGGGCAAGATGGCACTCTCAAGCATTCTCAGTATTTTTTTAATGTTATTCAGTTATTAAAAGAAAAACAACAGAATCCACAGTGTGTGAGGCTATGCCTACAGCGAACTAGTCTTGCTTATTTTTATGAAGAAATGGACTTCAAGGTGCCCATGCTGGCTCTTATGATCACCAAGTAAATGGCCTCTTGCGGAAAAAAATATGAGAAAAAAATCCTACAATTAGAAATCAGTGAAGACAACACTTATTATTTCAAATGCTGTTGCCTTGCATAACCTAAGCAAGACAACTGGCTGTAAATGGCCGCAGTGAATCTGATTGTGTGCCATTCCTCCTATAAATCAACTCAGCTACTGTGTATCTGCCCATTACCATTCTCATCCTTATGGATGGAGAAGTGGAAGCTTTTCTTTAAAAACGAATGTGTAATTTTACCTAAATTGTTGTGATTCTCAAGATAATCTGGATCTTCAAAGATGACTAGAGGCTTCTGGACTCCCTGCTTAGATGAGTTCAAAGAATTGCGACTAATACTACATAGTATATGTTCTCCGTTTGCAGATCTTGCCCAAAAATAACAGGTGAAATAGTGGATGATGGCAATTACTTGTCCTTAAATTTGAAAAAAAAAACAGACTCTCTTCATCCATATCTACACTGAGGAATTCATGCATGTCAGTGTGACAGCTGTATTGAAAACAGGCCACTATACAAAGCATATCATACAAATGAAATGCCTACTGATGAAAAAGACCTGAATGAAAAACAAAATGTATTTGCAGGGTCTAACAGGCCCAAACACTGGACCCTGCTGGATTATAAAACATTGCTTAGTCTGAAAAGTTTTGACTCCTGATGAATCACACTGGATACTAGGGAATCCATTCCCGGGAATTCAGGAATCCCGCATTTCATTCCTGGGAATCCCGGGCTCCCGGGCATGACAAAGTGCATGGGCATCTCACATGTGAACGGTTTTAGATCGACCGACACTTATTTTTAATAAAACTACTGCAATATGTTGACACAAATAAAATACTAACCTTACCTACAAGCAGTTCATGCTGTCATATAAGTACATGTATCTTTAGTTGTGGTAATAAGAGCGTAGAAAGCACAACATCCTCACAGGTGGCGCAGTGGTAGTGCTGCTGCTTTGCAGTAAGGAGACTGTGGAAGATTGTGGGTTCGCTTCACAGTTCCTCCCTGTGTGGATAGTGCTTTGAGTACTGTGAAAAGCACTATATAAACGTAATTTATTATTATTATTATTATTGTGTCCAGCATGCGGTCGTCCAGGCAAGAACGCACCTTCGTGCAGAAGTACGTCAGCCGCTAAGAAAGCACACTCTGCCTCCATTGAAGTAGGTGGCACAATCATCAGATACTGATACACTTGTTCTAAACAACGCCCGCGCTTGCTGTTGCGCTGAAACACCGCCATTTCAGCTTTTACTGATGCATCCAGTTTCTTGTCATCATTCTGTGATGGCAAGTTTCTTGGCACAGATAATGCGGATGCAACAGACTGACGCATTGCAATTTCAAGTTGCTGTTCAAAGCTGTTTTCTGATGAAGTGCAAGCTGCAGCAATGGCGCCACCTTAATTATTTTCAACTATAACTCTGTTATTTCTTGATCGATTTTTACACGCTATATATGCGAGCTTGGCCGTTCCCATTTTCCCGGGAATTACAGCAGTGAAAAATGTCCGGGAATGGATTCCCTACTGGATACCTTAAATTAAATAATTTGAAATTTGAATGCCAATAGACATCATGTAATATTCTGAGGATAGAAGAGTATCCAGTGTTTCATATGGCCTCATATTACTCATTTCTGTGCTATATATTGAAGCCAAGTTTATTACAATTGGTTCAAAAATTGGCCCCTCCAATTATGCTATTATGTTCTTCAGGAAGAGAGATTCTTGTTTTTAGCAAGCTATGTTGAAAGAGCTGCACCATATAGGCATTTTAAATATCTTGGGGGTCCTGCTCATGGGTAAGAGTTGAGCAGTCATGAGATTGACAAGGAGATCTGTGTTACAGCAGTGGTGCTGCAAGGACTTTTACATGATGAAAAAGATGAAGACGGAGTTAAATTTGTGAATTAAGTTTTCAATGTATTATGACCCTTTCATTACCTATTGTTATGACACACATAGCATATCTTATTGATTATTGTCAGTAGTCAAAAAGACTAGAAGACAATTTCTTAGCCAGTGACATGGTCAGAGAAAGCAACAGGTCAAAACTGGGTGATCAGACTCTTAAGCAACAAACAAAATCAAAGGACAAGACGTTACTTAAAAGTCAAGGGCTAAATGAAAAGTCAGAAACTCAAAAACAAATCTAATGCTAAGTCCTACTTAAAAATTAAGAGAAAGAAGTTGTTGTGTATCGACCAAGGAATAACGTACAGTAAAGGAGTCATGTTTTAATGACATCTCTGTGATGTTATCATCATCATGACTGATGTCTCGTTTTGCATCCTAGAAGTGTCACATAAACAGGATCTTAAATAAAATAAACATTTCCAAATAAAAAAATAAATAATAATAACTGAATCTAAGCTAAAACCAGACAAAATTAAACATATAACAAATGTTAGTACTACACCTGTGCTCACATACTTTGAATAGTGTCCAAAAGAAAGTGTTCCCAGGTATAATCATTCAAAACTGGTTACTCATGCAAAGCTGCTGAAGTCACTCTCAAGCTGGCAAATCATAACGATTTTAAAAGAGGGCTGCAGGTCTTTTACTCTTTAAAAAACCTGTTAAGGTGGTTTACTCAAGTGTAATTAGCACAGACCATTTGAAGGAGCTCAAAGGGCAGACTCAAGAGGCTTTGGATTTCTTACATCTCACATATGGCTTGGGAGTACCTTTGAATTCTCCAGAAGATACCGAAGACAACTGTTAAAGTGAAATCTGGTCTGAGCCACTTAGGCTTAGTTCATACATACATGGATAAAATTGACAATGCTGTTTTCAGGTTTAAAGTTTTGTTTTCCATCTGCACTAGTCTTTTCAGATCATTTTCTGTAAGTTTATCATCTAACCTGAAAAAGCCAAAAGCACGTAAATATTTCTTACTTGGTATGCACAGTTTATCAGCCAAAAGTGATGACTGTTTACGGAGCAAACCTGAAGTAATTTGAAATTGACTTCTTTGTGTGGATAGACAATAAAGTACAACTGCTTTAAAGGTTATAAAAAAAGGTTGCCAAAGCCTAGGAAAATACAGACCGGGAATCCTTCCAAAATACACTCAGCAAGATATTTGAAAGCTTCAAGGCACAATGCCCATCAATTGGTGCAGAGAAGGTAGATAAGGACTATCCTCAAAGTAAAGATCACATTGCAAAAAACAGGTCAGCGGTTGATCACGTGCCAATCAAGCTCCATTTTTCCACATGCACAGCACTGTGTGAGGCACAGCGTTTTCAAATGTAAACACTTTGGAGAGCATATTTAAAACAGTGCTCAAAAATATTTTACTGGGGATGGAAAGAATAAAAAAAGATGTATTTTGTAAGTTGTCTGTTTTAATATGGACTAGGAAAATCTTTTATCATATTACTACATGAAAAAATACAAGAAAAAGTGGTCAGAGTGTCCCAATCATCAGGGTTGTATTTCTCTATGGCTCTATTATTATACCATACTGTGATGTCAAATGATAGAAGTTTGTTTAATGCAGTGATAATTCAAACAGTTTACGGTAAACCAATTACTGGAATCAATAATCAGAATGTCACTGTTTTAAGCTTCAATTTGTTATGCAGACATGTAAGACTGTCATATTTACATAATAATGTAGCTTTTACTTACTGTAAATCTATGTATGAACATATTTTAACTTGTACTAGGACAGACAAATTTCTTAAAGCAGACACATGAGGAATCTAAGGCAGGTTACAGTTTTCATTGTAATTATGCTATAATTAAATGTGATATCAGTGACACTTTGCATTCATTCTTATATGAAGTCTTTTCATTGTTGATAATCACTTTAATTACTAGGGTGTCATGTGCATGTAGTAAAATATGGTTAAATTTCACTTAAAGGTCAATGATAAAAAATAAATACAACCTAGAGAAAAGACTGCAAACTTTAAGAGACTCAGTATTTAAATCTGAATTATTGAAGGCTCTATTATTATCTGTCTTTACAATTTTTGGATTCCCTCTAAAAAAAAACAAGTCCAATTTTCCTAATAGAGCTGTGTAAAAGTAGTTATAATCCATAAGGAAACTTAGATATTTCACATGTGAGTGTGTTCGAAGGAAATTTGTTTTCATCCTTTTCTCCTCCATCTAAATGTTTAAAAAGTCACAGTCATCCTAATTCATTCGCACTTGACAGACATGTTTAGGTTGCTCAGTGAAACATTTGTCACTTTAACACCTGAATTTCGGACATCTGTTTGGTTACCTGCTAGGGTAGTGTGTGCTACATCAAGTGACAATGCTGCATCATTTCCGATTATTTTATTATACTCACACGCAAACTATGAGAATGACATGAAACACAGCAATTGTATACAGGCAGTTCAGTGATGTACTGCATTTCAGACATTAACTAAACACTGGAATTAAAACTCATGACCACTTATCACTTTCAAGACGGCATACACAACAACTAAGTAAAGGAACATTTTTCAAGTGTTGGAAATAAATGGGTGTTTTCTTTCCTAAACAGCAGTTTGTCTACAGGCAAAATCTGTAACATGTCAGCTCAAGCAAAATTCTTTCAGCTTAAATGTTGAATCACATACTTGAGGACATCAGTGGAAATTAACGAGAAGAGCATTTAAGACTGAAGCCAGGAAGCAGTTCTTTACTCAAAGAGTTGTGGGAATCTGGAGCAAACTACTGAAACATGTAGCTGAAGCAGAGTCCTTAACAATCTTTATGAAGTATCTGAATGAAATATTGTGATAACTTACCTATTAGCTAAACAAACAAGTTTAATAGACTAAGTGATACCCCGTCTTGTTTGCCAAATTATGTTCTTATGTTTCTTTAAACTTTAGTTTATAGATCAAAATAAGACTTTCTACCTGACTACCCAGCAAGTCTGAAAATCGACAGAGTCTTTAATCTGATTAAAAGAAGAAAAAAAATAATTTAAAGGATAAAAACTGGAAGCTCCTAAAAGATGTGACAGTTAATGTAATGCAGCTTCCTGGCGGTATAAAAAAACCTGGAGCAGCAGTCCTTGAAAAAAGATACAGCCAAAGTGACACAGATTTTATTCCACTCATAAACGTACTTGGCTTGATTTTATAAAACTGAACTTTAAAGATTTTTGCCCATCATGTTATTTGCAAAATACTAAATATATTGCAAATAGTAAAAATTCTACTATTTTTGTTAAAGTATGAGAACATTTTAAATAGTTTGCAGTTACAAAATCTGATTAATTCATTTTTCAGATGGACCACCAGTTTAGAAGCCTTGCTTAGATAAATAAGAAACCAATTTTTCAATTATCTGCAGTCATTTTTGGTGATACCTTTTAAATATTACATATTATTAAAATCAAATTTCTAATTTAGGTATGACTGGATGCATATGACTGCAGCTATAGATTGTTTAGACCAGATGTTTTCAAATACAGCTCTGTGCCTTATCTATACTTGGTTTCTAATATGTATTAGTAAATCTCTTTAAAAAGGTGTTCATTATTTTTTTCTTGTTACTCATAAAAGTAGGTCACATTCCAGCATTTTAAATATTTTATAGCAATTCTATTCTGGATGTTCCTCTTCATACCATACTGTTATGCTCATTTAATGTGATTTTAAAGCTAAGAAGGGCATTACCAATTATGACATATTTTAAAATTTGCAGTAGTAAATTGCAGGAGTTAATAACAATTTTCTTGAAAATTTGCCAAATCAACAACTTTTTTTAAAAAATTACAAAATCACTTATAGCTCCTGTAAAATACATCCCTTCATTCTTAAATCTTAATATATAAAGCAGAGTCTATGTATGTTTGTCTGTCCGCCATACAAATCTGCACCAGGCGTCCAATCGCCACCAAACTGGGCATGGGGCTGCTTTGTGACCAGGAGGAGGTCATGGAGTATGTTTGGTTGGGAAAAATAGTTGTGTCTGTCTTCCACAAACTAAGGCTGCACCATATTGCCAGACTGAATACTCTCAAATTAAAGAGTGGCAACACACAGAAAAAGCTATGTAAAACATGTTCTGTTTCATGGATTTTAGATCCTATCCTGTATATATTTAAGTAACCACATTGTGTGTGTGTGTGTGTGTGTGTGTGTGTGTGTGTGTGTGCGCGCGTGCGCGTGTGTGAGAGAGAGAGAGAGATTGAGAGAGGAATGAGTGAAATGTTTTCAGAAATTATTAAGCCAATTTGTATACAATAAAATTGTTTATTTTTGCCATTGAGTGTATCATTTCACTGTTAAAAGAAAGACAAACAAAGATAACTGACAGTAACAGTGCAAAATTCACAACTGGTATTCCAGTTTGAAAAGATACGTTTTGAGGGTAGTTTTAAAATGTGTTATTGAATCGAGCTAACGTATATGAGAGGGAAGAGAATTCCTGAGTTGAGGAGCACTATGAGAGACGCTCAAGCTCCCATAGAACAGAGTCTGATGAGCGGTACAGAAAGTAGAGCTGCAGATGAGGATCTGAGTGAGCGAGAGGAGTGTAAGTCTGTTGGAGATCAGTGAGGCTGTGGAGAATTTTATACGTTAAGAGCAGTATTTTGTATTGTATTCTGTAGTTAACAGGGAGCCAGTGAAGTAGAGAGAGAATAGGTGTAATATGTTCAGTGCATTTAGAGCAGCAGGTTATTATCCTGGCAGCAGAATTTTGAAGAAGTTGTAAGTAATGGATAAGTTTTTGTGGGATGCCAGATATAATAGCATTACTGTAATCTATACGTGAGGTGACTAGGGCATTAACCAATACTTCAGTACTGTGTTGCATAAGAACAGCACAAAGTCTAGAAATGTTTCGGAGATGGAAGAAGGCAGCCCGAGAAATGTTACTTATATGGGAGGAATTATTTAATAATAATAATAATAATAATTATTATTATTTAATAATTGTCATTATTAGTGTATAAATGGATATAAATAATTGCATTTAAACGATTCGCCAAAATCTGTTGTATGTAAATGATGCTGCTTTAAACGTTATTGTTTTTTCATCAGAAAACCGGTTTCCACGTTTACCTATATTAGTTTAAATGGCACTTTTGCCACTCGCAATATGGTGTACATGCTGACGTATTGAGTCGACTGGGCAACACAGTGAATGCGGCGTCTATATCTATGGGAACTGCCGTATGGATGTAAAACGTGAACGACCCAGTGCGCGTGACTGGCTTTCTGTATTTGTGGTACCTAGTGGCATGTTTGGACATTGCGGAAGTGTCCAAGTATGAGAAAGCCAACTGCTTTCATTGTGTGAAGAGAAACTGGTATATGGATGTAAAATGTGAACGATCCAGTGCGCGTGACTGGCTTTGCGTATTTGTGGTGTTATTTGCCACCAAAAAAAAAGACATGGCATTAAAAAGTCCACTTGCAATGCAACAAAAAAGTCTATCTCAAGGCCGTCTCAAACCTTGCGCAAGACGTCAACATGTTTTCATACAAAGAATTCCACCGATTCCGAATGATTTATCCTTTGATTTCAAAAGGCTACAATTTCCTATTCGTTTGGATTTGGCTATGTGAATTACTAAGGCTGAAGGGCAATAACTCCAAGTTAAAGGCATCAATTTGGAAAATCCATGCTTTTCACACAGACAACTCTACGTAACATGTTCTACAGTGGGCAATCATCACAATTTGTTCGTTTTCTGAACCCTATTACAACACAAAAAATATACTGTATCCAAAGCCTCTAAAGTGACCACTTATATTACCTATTACAATAAAATGTCAATCAGAAAAATGTTGGTTCGATTTCTATGTTCTGGTTCTTTCATTTGGGAAATTCACGAGTTATAGATGCCCGGGCAACACCGGGTACTCCTGCTAATATTTTATATTCTTTCGGTATACGGTAATTTTGTTACCCAAACTCTGTAGCAATATCCTTATTTTTGCATTTATTGAATAATGAAGTATAAGTCTTAATACAAGCAGAAGATAACTACACACAACCATTCCCAGGGCACACATACTGTGCATCTCAACACCTGAGGCATGGGGCAATTCAGTTATTGATTAATATACCTATTGTATATTTATACTGGTAGAGGATACTACAGCAACTCGTGTTATAGAAAGCTTGAAATTCCACAAAGAGAAATAAGGTGCTCTTAGGTAAGCTGCACTAATATTTAAATTAGGGCCATTTTGCATCTTTCAACCCATTGGAGATTACAAAGACCTAAACATGGGTCTAACCATTTTTTTTCTGTCTTGCTTATCCAGTTGAGTGTTGTGGGAATCCAGTGCATATTCTGGAAACTATGGGAGCAAGGTTGGAATTGATAAAGTACCAGACTGATAATGTTTAAAATATAAGCACATATAAAATCTTACTCTCAACAGTGAGTCCTGTTTATCTGAGACAATGTTCCCCTGTTCTATTGATCCACTATGGATATGCTAAAACATGTTTAAGTAAAAGGGTTAACAATCCAAACATTATCTCAAAAATCTTTAGCATATTCCAGTTAACTTCAAACTGGGTTGTATGTTGTGAGGTTTATACAATAGGTCAAATTTCTGTACCAATATGTTAAAGATTTTTCTGTTGCTTAGCACTAGTGTCACACATAAGCCATGATTTATAGTCAGTTGATCTCCTTGTAAATTTGCACTGATCCAACTTTTTATTTCTTTAAAATAAAGAAAGCAAAAAGGGTTTATGATCAAATGATAAAATTCAAAAAAGGGATATTTTGCCCTTCTTTTCCTTCGAAACGCAATAAGCATGATCAAATATTAACATTACATAGTTAGATTTATCTTTTCTGTACAAACTTTGCCAGAACTTTAATAATAATGAGAATGATTCTAATAATTATTGCATGGTTAAAGTAGTAATCCTCCATTAATTTGTTTTATGAACTTGCTTTTTCCAAAACAGTGATATAGAGGCTAGAACCACTCCCTGAGAGCTCAAGTGCAAGGAAGGAACCAATGTAAAATGAGACACTAATTCATTAATAGCCATATTCTTTCACAACTTCACCCAGATTTATATAAAGTCAATTTTATAGCTGCCAATGAACTTACCTTGCGGATTTCGTGATGTACGATGAAACCGGAGTAGAAGAGAAAACCTATGTGAACACAATGTAAATGTACAGATTCCTTTCACTGTTTGTTGTGAGATTTGCATCCATAAACTCTAGAGTTGAGTTGTGAGTGTGTCATCAGGACTCATTTTACCCTCTTGAAAATTTTCAGAGGAAAAAAATCACACCAATTTGCACATTGCAGCTTTTCAAGCGTTTTTGAACTGAAGACGGGACTCTTGGCCAACAAAAAGACGGGTAAAGACAGGTCTTCAATTCAAAAAGTTCTTCCCATGAGGCTTTAGTGTCCGGTTTATGATTTGCAATGCTTATACTCGAAGTAGCTATTTAATAATATTTAGCAAAAATAGCATTCACTTTGCACATGTTATGCATACAGCTAGATGATTGACTCATTGCTTGCCATTGTACAGCATTAGTCACCACTGGCTCTTATATTATATCAAACGTTTTGCTCTCCATTCCACGTGAAAAAAGGAGATAAATTTTTCTCTGCCACCACTACAAACTACATAGGGTAAGTAACATATAAAAAAATCACTTTTTGATTGAGCATTCCTTTAACATACCAAGAGTTTCAAAGTGATTACATTAGATAGCAAAAAATACCTTTACTCTTGGATTCTCAGACACCAGTAAGTTTACTATAGGGAAATGAAAAGTCTGCCTTGAGGAAAGTAATCATTGAAAAGACAAGTATGCGTGAGTGTGACCTGTGAAGGACTGGTATTACATATATGGCACTTTTATTCCACTCACCAAAATATTGAATGATTGTATCTAGCAATACATTTTTAAAATCCATCCATCCATCCATCCATCCTTTATCCAACCCGCTGAATCCGAACACAGGGTCACGGGGGTCTGCTGGAGCCAATCCCAGCCAACACAGGGCACAAGGCAGGAACCAATCCCGGGCAGGGTGCCAACCCACCGCAGGACACACACAAACACACCCACACACCAAGCACACACTAGGGCCAATTTAGAATCGCCAGTCCACCTAACCTGCATGTCTTTGGATTGTGGGAGGAAACCGGAGCGCCCGGAGGAAACCCACACAGACACGGGGAGAACATGCAAACTCCACGCAGGGAGGACCCGGGAAGCGAACCCAGGGCCCTAGGTCTCCCAACTGCGCCACCGTGCCGCCTTTCTAAAATCTATAAGACTAAATATATAAGAATAAACAAAAAAAAACTCTTACATAACCTGTCTGTCTTGATTAAAAAATATATTTTATATTTTGTTACACTTTAAGTTCACATTCATTTGATTAATATTTAGAGAAGTATAAATATTTTTTTCTGAGATATCTGGTGGAGTAGATAGTTTATAAAGTGTGATCTGTGACTGCCTTATTAAATTCACCTGAACTAAAATTTAAATAAGTAGAATTAAGAGAAGCAGTAAATGTGCACCTGATATCAATAGAGTAATTTTAAACAACTATTGTTCAGTAATACAGCACACAAATTCAGGGAAAAAGAGGATCATGCCTTACCTCCTAAAAACTGTCAAAGTGTTTATTAATATTTTGTATTGTAATGTACCACAATAGATATATAAAGTTTCATAAAAACCCTTGTAATTTTAATAAGCAGTAATCAGCTTCAAAAGTTCCAGCCTTCCCATGACCCTGATATGTACTAAGCAAGTTTGTGAATGTACACATATACAGTATGTATGAATAATCTTGTTTTAATGTTATACAATACATGATTGAAATGAAACACGAAGGCAAATGAAAACATCTTTCTCCAACAACAGAGAATTTAAGAATCTGAATGAAAAACTAGAACTAAAGTATAGGAAAACACAGACATCACCATACGTGAAAAGTGTGTTGGAACCGCAGGTTAGGTGTTTTGCAGTTTAGTGAATCGTATCTTTGGACGAGCACTGTGAATAACAATGTTGCCTCATAGACACATCGTTGAATTCACAGACTTGTTTTCAAATTGATCAGGACCACCAAAGCACAAGCGTATCTTATTCCAACAGTTAACTAAAATGTGGTTAACAGCAGCAAGCTGCAGTTACTGTAGCTGTCATGAACTGCAGATTCAAAAACAAGTGCTTGAGACATCAATATACAGTACTGTGCAGAAGTTTTAGGCAGGTGTGAAAAAATGCTGTAAACAAAGAATGCTTTCAAAAATGGAAGTGTTAATCATTTATTTTCATCAATCAACAAAAATGCAGTGAATGAACAAAAGAGAAATCTAAATCAAATCAATATTTGGTGTGACCACCCTTTGCCTTCAAAACAGCATCAATTCTTCTAGGTACACTTACACACAGTTTTTGAAGGAACTCGGCTGGTAGGTTGTTCCAAACATCTTGGAGAACTAACCACAGATCTTCTGTGGATATAGGCTTCCTCTCATCCTTCTGTCTCTTCATGTAATCCCAGACACACTCGATGTTGAGATCAGAGCTTTGTGGGGGCCATACCATCACTTCCAGGACTTCTTGTTCTTCTTTATGGTGAAGATAGTTCTTAATGACTTTGGCTGTATGTTTGGGGTTGTTGTCCTGCAGCAGAATAAATTTGGGGCCAATCATACGCCTCCCTGATGGCATTGCATGATGGATAAGTATCTGCCTGTATTTCTCAGCATTGAGAACACCATTAACCCTGACCAAATCTCCAACTCCATTTGCAGAAATGCAGCCCCAAACGTTCAAGGAACCTCCACCATGCTTCACTGTTGCCTGCAGACACTCATTATTGTACCGCTCCCCAGCCCTTCGACGAACAAACTGCCTTCTGCTACAGCCAAATATTTCAAATTTTGACTCATCAGTCATCATCAACTCTTCCATGAAGACCACTTCTGGCCAGACTTCTCCGGACAGTAGATGGGTGTACCTGGGTCCCACTGGTTTCTGCCAGTTCTGAGCTGATGGCACTGCTGGACATCTTCCGATTTCGAAGGATAATAAGCTTGATGTGTCTTTTATCTGCTGCACTGTTTCCTTGGCCGACCACTGCGTCTACGATCCTCAACGTTGCCCGTTTCTTTGTGCTTCTTCAAAAGAGCTTGAACAGCACATCTTGAAACCCCAGTCTGCTTTGAAATCTTTGTCTGGGAGAGACCTTGCTGATGCAGTATACCTACCTTGTGTCTTGTTGCTGTGCTCAATCTTGCCATGACATGAAACTGTCTTCCACAATCTCACCTTGGTAGCAGAGTTTGGCTGTTCCTCACCCAGTTTTAAGCCTCCTACACAGCTGTTTCTGTTTCAGTTAATGACTGTGTTTCAACCTATGTGTGACATTGATGATCATTAGCACCTGTTTGGTATAATTGGTTGATCATACACCTGACTATAATCCTACAAAATCCCTGACTTTGTGCAAGTGAACCTATAAGAATTGATGCTGGTTTGAAGGCAAAAGGTAGTAACACCAAATATTATTTGATTTAGATTTTTCTTTTGTTCGCTCACTTTGTTTATTGTTATCAATTTACAAAATACAATCATTATTTATATTTCTGAAAGCATTCTTTGTTTACAGCAGTTTTTCACACCTGCCTAAAACTTTTGCACAGTACTGTACCTTATCGCTGGTACTGATTCAGAAATAGGGCTGGATTACACCAAGGAGAAATTCTACAGCAGTATGCGGTACGAAAGGTCTGTGGCTTGTTGGCATCTAAGTAAATAAATAACTGACAAGCTTGTGCTGGAAAGTGGAGCAGGTGCAGGTGATCTGCAGAAAAATGCTGCATCTCTGGGTTGGTGCGAGGCAGTCAACCAACCATGTGTTGCCTTGTTGGCACATGCAACACACCTGACTGCCTCAATATCATCCCAGGGCAGCAATTAGGCAATCACACCTACAACTATTTCCATTGTATAAAAGGGGAGCGCAAGACAAAATCAGGGGCAAAAAAAAAAAAAAAGAATGAGAAAGGAGAGAAAAAAAAGAACAAGAAAGTAAGTCTTGAGACAAACATCAGGTGGAGTGGCAGGACGAAACAGCCAGCTAGTGAGGAAAGGCAGTGTGGTCATTGGTCCTGCGTCTCAGTCAGCCAAGTGAGCAATCAGAGACTAAGTGGGAGTTGAGCTAGGCTCATCAGATTGAACAGTACCTTGATGACTGTGGTGTTGGTTTTATTCTAGTTTTATTCTGGCTTATAACTTCACAGACTTTCACTTTGTATTGAATTATTTACTTATTGAATATTGTGATGCACTGCACTTTTGGACACTATTGTTGACTGTTTATAATAAAAGCACTAATGCTTTTTTACGCACCTACCCCTTTCTTTGCAAGAGTGTCCTCATCCGCTGGCTCATCCTCAGGTACTTTATTAGCGGTAACAGGTTCAAGAGGCTCGTGGGAGGGACCCGGTAGCGTGAGGTTGACCCACACAGTGCATCTCAGATTACTTAAATAGATGGCCTTTAGCAAAGTAGAGAGAGAAAGCAGCGAAATTTCCAATGCTCGCTTTTCAAATCACACGTAATTCCCTTCTTAGTCCATAGCTAGAAGATGAAGTGTAAATGATCCACTTTAGGTCTCAGCTTAAGGCAACGTATTGACATACTCAGTTTGAAATGCAATATAACATAAGTTCTTCCTAGATCAAGTTAGGCAACACAGCTAATGGGTCAGTAAGGCATTCAAGCAGGATAAAAAGAAAGCCATTGTTAGAGCAATGTTTTGATATTAAATCAGAAAACAAAAAAAAAAAGTTTAAATTTGGATGGTTTCACACTGCAATAATTTATATTATACTTTTATAGGGTCATTATTGTCATGTGTACAGAGAACAGTTAAATTCTTATTTGCATATGCTAATCAACATGAAGCATATACTGTATTATGTTGCTGCAGTGCAAACATTTTAAAATTGCAGTAGTCTGCAGATTACAATGAAGGTGTGTGATGCTGGATCGATGATTGAAAAACGACCTCCCACGCAGGTACGCAGAGCTCTGTACTTCATAATCAACAGAATTATTTGTGATACACCTTACAAGCCCAGAAAGGTTCAAGAATGCAGGTGGAGACTCTTGGAAAATAGGATAAATAAAAGCTGCTGCAGAAAGTACATAGTCTTCACTGGACTGAGGGGACAGACCACACGTGACAGTGGAACAAGATCAGGCATGCCGAACAAGTAACGTGACATAAGGAACAGCTCAAGAATTGCTGTATCTAATTGCTAGTTTGTGTTTGCTATTTTACGAGGTGTTTCTGTAGTGATAACAGCAGGAATGTGGTACTTCATAGATTACAATCTTTCATTGTTAAATAAATGCACATGATCTTGGGCTTAACTATCATTTGGTGTGTACCTCAGTCTTTCCAGCCATATAAGGGATTTTAGTTATATAGTATATATTTCTGTATAATGAAATATTCCAAAAAGAAACCGAATTGCTAAAATAGGGCACAAATGAGCCAACACAGTAGACTTGCGATAGTGGTGGTGTGTAGTAGTTACCTTTAGCATTAGCTTCCCACTTGCTCGATCATGCCATGTCAATGAGTACATGCAATACAGTGAAGTTGTCTCCTGCGCCTTTTGCGATTCTTTCAAGTTGAAATATTGAGGATCTAGAAGAGCAACATGTTTCTGTGAAATTGTGTCAAAAGGGGATTTTCAAATGTTTAAGCCACACACAATCTTATGAATGATTTTGATGCTTCAAATTAAGTAGAACAGTCATTGAAGATGATCCTAACAAAAGATGGCCTTCCACATAAAAGGACGATGATCACATTGAGAAAGTGCAAGCTTTAATTCGTGAAAATCATTGCCTAATTATCCACGAAGTTTAACTGAAAAATTGCAGATGCATCAACGTTGATTCAAAATTCATGCCATGTCTCTTGACTGATGAGGAAAAAGTGAACCATGCCACAGTCAAGTCAGTTCTTAGATAGTTTAAATGCTGCTGAAAACTTTCTGAAACATGTCCTAACAGGTGATATGGATGCAAGGGTATGATATCCAAACAAAAGCACAATCGTTGCAGTGGGTTGGAAAATTATCAACCCTGTCAAAAAGGCACAACAGAGAATCAGAATTGAAAGTGATGGTTTTGACTAGATGGGCATCATTCATCATAAGCTTGTCCTACATGGTCAGATCAATGAACAGTTTAACGTGAATGTCATGAAATGTTTGAGAGACAAAATGCAATGAAAAAGGCCTGAGGACTGGAGAAATAAGACTTGGATACTGAACCATGACAATGCACCTACTCACTTGTTTTTCTTTATCTGTGAATTTCTGGCAAAGCACAAGAGGACTCTAGTCCAACAGGCACCCTACACTCCAGATTTGACCCTTTCAAACTTTTTTTTTGTTCGCAAAGTGGAAATCTAACCTGAAAGGTCACCAATTTCAAACAATAGAAGAGACTGAAGAAAATTCATTATGGTATGTACACACCGTTCCACAAAATGACTTCCACGACACGTTCCAGAAACGGAGAAAACTGTTTGAAGCAGTCCATAAACAGGGGAGGGGAATATATTGAAGGAGACAAGTCTGATTAAGTTGTAAGCATATTCATAAATGTTCTTCAAACAAAAGTTTGGTTCTTTTTGGACTGACCTCACATATATTACACAAAAATTGACAGCTATTACTCTGCATAATAGTAATTACTTAATTTCATTGAACACGTCTATATATTTTGCAACAGGCTGCTTTTTATTAAAAAGTGAATTCCATGGATCAGACTTTCCATAATTTGCATCTTTTGTATATTTATTATGAAAAGAAGAAACAGTTTAACAATTGATGTTTACCTTCATTTTAAAAAAAAAGTCTTATCTGAAGAATTTACTTTTAGATGTTTCAGCTGGGTAATCCTGTATACAAGGGAGACAACTACCTATATCACATGCTAGAACTAACATCTTGGAACTTTTTGGAATCAAATAATATTTAGAAACATGCCATCACCACACTTTAATGTACTAAAAATAAACTAAGAACAGTAGGAATTCTTGAATGATATCTGTGAAAAACACCATATGTTTAATCAGAAATGAAATGGTGCGAAAACAGCTTTTTCTGTCAAAATTATACATGAGATTACCTCTGTTGACAGTGCATAAGATAATGCTAAACTCAACATATCCAGAAAAAAACATGGTATAAATTAAAATTAGTGCAAAATAAGTAATATTACTGTGTGATTCTCCACATCAAAATAGGCTGGTTAGCTTTGGAGTACATGTAATATAATATAGAATATTAAAGTAACAGGCATTATTGTCCAGCACATATTGATGAATGAAATAATGAAATTGTGCATACAGGCGGTTGAAATAAAAATTTTCAGAGTTTTACTAGGCTGACTGTGACATGGTGTGGAATTCAACAGTACAGGAGGACCTTTGAGTAGTGCTGTTTCTTCTCAAACTCAAGAGAAGAAATCAGAGTTGCTTTGGGCATGTGGCTAAAATGTCCATTGGATGCATTCTTTAGAAGTGTCCAAGGTATGATCCAGTAGGAGTAAACCCAGATGAAAAAAAGGACACAAAATAGGGGGATTATATCTCTTGATTATCATGGGAGTATCTACTGTATGTATTAAACAAAATAAGGAGACTTCTAGGATAGGAAGGCTTCTTCAGACAAGGCCACATGTTGGTACTATGACACTTACCAGAAAAATTGCAACAAAATTGATGAAGATATTTTAGAACTATCCATAATTTTTATAAGTTACTTATAAGTAACAAGCTGGTTAAGAGCTAGAGTAGATCGGCAGATAATTGGCAGATAATCTAAAATCTGTTGAATCATTATAGAGGGACTTGTACAGCATTCATGTTTTGGGCAGACCATAACAGGTAAAATTAAATGGGAGTAAATGTAAAGTATTGCATGTAGGAGGTCTAAATCTTAGGTTTGAATACACAATGAGAGGTCTGAAAATCAAAGGTATACCTTATGAAAAGGATTTAGGAGTCACTGTGGACTCAATACTATCAACTCCCAGACAGTGTTCAGAAGCCATTAGGTTATATAGCACAATGTGTAGAGTACAAGTCCAAGGAAGGTATGATCAAGTTTTACCACACAGAGGTGAGGCCTCATCTGGAGCAATGTGTGCAGTTTTGGTCTCCACGCTACAAAAAGGACATAGTAGTGCTAGAAAATGCCCAGAGAAAAGCAGCTAGGCTGATTCCAGGGTTACAAGGGATGAATTATGAGAAAAGATTAAAAGAGCTGCGCGTCTTCAGTTTAAGCAAAAGAAGATTAAGAGGAGACATGATTGAAGTGTTTAAAATTATGAAAGGGATTAGTACAGTGAGTCAAGACCATTATTTTAAAATAAGTTCATCAGGAATACTGTGACACTCTTGGAAACTTGTTAAGGGTAAATTTCGACAAATATTTGGAACCATACAAACATGGAATAAGCTACCAAGCAGTGTGGTAGACAGTAGAACATTAAGGACTTTTAAAACTAGACTATGTTTTTTTTTATTTAGATGGATTAAGTAGATAAGACTGGCAAGCTTTGTTGGGCTGAATGGCCTGTTCTAGTCCAGATTGTTCTAAT
Organism: Erpetoichthys calabaricus; assembly: GCF_900747795.2. Taxonomy (NCBI): domain Eukaryota; kingdom Metazoa; phylum Chordata; class Cladistia; order Polypteriformes; family Polypteridae; genus Erpetoichthys; species Erpetoichthys calabaricus. Next base: position 73,253,222 of record NC_041408.2, on the reverse strand, counting down.
GTTCTAATCTCCAGCCTTATGCCATAAGTGCATATACACCTATATTATATAACATATGCATTACACACAATAATACTGTATTCCACCATGAGGAATGAAAAGTGTTGTGGATGAATATGCTTAATGTTTATCATGCTGAAATAAATGAGTCTATGTTACCAGGGCAGTAAACATTTTCAGTAAAAACAAAAACAAAACAGACAAAATAAATGGTTATTACTTGGTGTCACATTTATGTTTACAGCTAGATGACTGAGTTGGAAAAGGATGTTTCATTCATGAACTGGAATATGTAAATGACATTCTAGTTAATCTGAAATCAATGCATTTATTTAGCATTAAAAATTGTTTATATTGTCACAAGTTGTTGTACTGTATTCTATATTAAAAAAAGAGATTCTAACCACTTTGTCCTCCTTATGCAATGCAGCCAGGGAAGCAGAGCAAAACAAGTGGAAAGAAAAAATGAGAAAAATAGGAAGCAAGAATTAATTAACTCATCAGTGTGCACAGTGAAGATCATGACAACTTTACACTGAAGATAAAAATACAGAACATTTTAAGAGATTAAAAACTACATGCAAACATAAAAGATACATATTATAGAATCATGCACTATCTATAAAATGCAAATAAACATTCTAAATAAATTAAATGGGTAACAGTGTCAAAAGAAAAATATATTGAGCGTTTTAAATTATACCACACAGCTTAAAATGTTTCTGATATAAAATTTCAGTAATTACAAGGGCAAATTTCAGCTTTTTGCAAAAAGTCTACAGGGATTAAGAGTGGAAAAATTAAACTTAATTTAGCTAACCATCTTACTGTAACATTACAAATTTAAAGAATCATAACATTCTCATCTGAAATAGCTTGCATTGTGAGCAAGCTGATCAAAACTGATTATAAGACTTGTAGAACACCATTTCCCTCTAGAGTCAATGTATGAAATTTTTAATTTTCTTCAGAATGTAGTCCTTTTTCAAATTATATAGTACATATGAATTCACATATACTTTTCGCATACACAAATATTGACTTCAGACAAATAGGCTGTTAGTGTAGTATGCTAGCACTTATCTCACACATAACACAGATGCTAGGCATCTGAACTCCAGAAGCTCTTCTTTACCCTCAATATGTTACAAATGGATAGTTGTGATTGCTCTGTTGAGTACCTGTGACTGTGAGGCCTGTGTTTCAAATGATGACAAATATAAAAGGGGAAACGTGACCTCTGTTACAGCATATTAAAAATATACAACCATGACAAAGTATGCAAAAACACCAGTATATACATAAATATGTTAAGATGCATTTGTTTACCTACTGCATCATAACTTTCTTTTTCCTCAACTAAAATTATTTTACAAAAGTAAACCCCAAAACGATTACCTGCATGGAATACAACAGCACCACCAAAGTATGCATATATGGAAAAACTGATTACATATATAAAGTACACCTTAAAAGATAACTTTAATGCTACAAGAGTTAATTTATCATTGTACATTTTCGTTGCAAACAAGATGTATTAATAAATTTAACTTAGTTTAATTGAAAAAAAAAATTATTTTATGCTAAATGTATGTGCTAGAGTCTACTCCAGCAACATATGGCATAAAGCAGGAAAAAACACTATATGGAGTTTTAGTCCATTCCAGGGCACAATCATTCAAAATTGAGCAATCAATTAGGAATACACACATTTTAGAATCTGAGAGAAAAATAAATGTACCCAAAGTTAAACCTACTTAGACATGCAGAAATATGTAAACTCCACAAGACAGAGGCGAAGCATGAGATTCAGACCAAGTCACCTACACAGCAAAATTGCCAATCCGAAATGAACACTTGAAGTGCATAGATGGAAACACTCCTCCATATACAATACTTAGGAGTTACTTTAACACTAAGAGTTTTTTAGCTGTGTGCAGTTGTTAGACAACAGTACATTACTCCATAATGCAGCCTCTTTATCATTTGGATATCAAGGCACATAGTTTTTTTAAATTATTAATTACATCTTTTAAAAATAGGTTCTTAACTGAATTGTTACTCTGGAAATGTGCAATACTTGGTGCTGATGGTGAATTCAGCAAGATGCACATCATATTCCCATGCCTGAACTAACATTCACACACCTATTGTATACAGCACAAAAGGACACAAAATTTAAGTCACACTCCATTGAATCAAATAGGAACAACAATGTCATCAGTGTTTTTTACTATTACAGATTCTTGTTGCAGACATCAAAACTTACTACAAAATATAACCAGTGGCTTAAAGAATTTGATATCCCAGGCTATGCTTCTCTTTCTTTAAGCTCTAGAAAAAACACTTATAAACAACATGGTAGTGTAAAAGAATAGAAACACAGATCTGTTACTAGGATGACAGAGGACTCCTAACTACATTCTTTCTCAACTATATATTTTAAGCCAGTAGCCAGGCCGAGGAAGAGACAGTCTGATGTAGTAGGGAGGTGGAACTCCTTTTAAGGCTGAAATTCTCTAAACTGTTCCATCATCATTAATTAAACAGATAAGGGGGTGTGAGTGTGCATGTACGCACAGCATACTGAAGGGTGGAAAAAAATAATCATTTTATCCATGTCATTTTAGCAAATAAATTAGTATTTAATGTGTAATGTCCACAGAAACAATTTTAAAAGCTAATTTCCTTTTTGACTAGTTAGAATCGGAATGTCAAGGGAGAGTTAAACTACACATTTTCTTGACTAATCCAAGTGCTCTAATTATTTTAAGCCGCACAAAAAAGGTTAAAATATAGGATTTGTTGAAACCAATAATTTTTTTTAATTTGTCATCTTTGTCAGAAAAGCAGGCATAAAGTAAATAAAAGCATCAGATCCACAACAGCTGATATTCAGATGTTGAGATAAGCAAGCACTTGGATTCTAGGTTTTCATTTCCTTCTAGAAAGAGCTACGAGAAGCATTCAAAATATATTTGTGAAAAATATGAACTTTACAAATGTAATATTTTAGAAATACCATTTCAGTCAAAAGGTTGGCAGTATCTGGTGCATCTTGAATTTAAAATGCAGATAGGGATAGAGAAAAAGAGAATGAGGGGGGAACATAGAGTTTTTGGACAGTATTATTTTATGACTGCAATCACACAGTGCCTATTTGAAGGCCAAAACATGCTTTGTGCCTTCTTAAAAGAATGATTATACTATTTAAGGTATTATTATACTTACAGGTGTCAAATTGGTTCCAGCATTCATAACACAAACAAATATGAACAGTTTGAGAGAAAGAGGATAATTAAACCAAGCTCAACTTAGCTTTCAATTTTAGTTCATATAACTTCTCATAAACACTGTAAAATTCAGAACTAAAGGTCTCCATTTTAATTCTCTGGATCTGTAAAATGTTTCATTTATTTACAGTTCAATGCGTGAAGGATGTTTTTTAAACAACTGTGGAAAATTTACCATCAACGTGCTTTTACTCAGGACCCCATATTTTGTTGAAGAGTGTTTTAATAGAAGAGCTGGCATCCAACATACTTTCAGCAAAATATTAAACATTTATATTAGGGCTGGGCAATTAATCGAAAAGTAATCGAAATCGACATTCAGAACCTATAATCGATCAAATTTTTCCAGGTCGATTATTTCGATTACTTTCCCTTTAAAAACACTACCGCGTGTGGAGTCACGTGACCCCGCTCCGTTATGTTACGTTATTCCGCCGACATGTCGAGCATGGAGAGCTTAAACACTGACACACCTGAGCAACAAGAGCAGCTTGTACCAAAGAAAAACGCAGTCTCCGTCATTTGGACACATTTTGGCTTCAGTAAGGATGACATTGAACGAAATGAAGTCAGATGTAGACACTGTAGAAAAACAGTTTCAACGCCCAAAGGTAACACCACCAATTTGTTTCAACACTTGAAGCACAATCACGTTACTGAATATGAACAGTGCATGGCTCAAAAAAAACAAAAAGAGACTGACAAGCGCCCAGCAACAAGTGCCTCCGCAAAGCAGATGTCGATAACACAAGCGTTCACAAATGCCACACAGCATGAGAAGAGTTCAAGAAGATGGAAAGAAATAACTGACGCTATTTGTTATTACATCGCAAATGATATGACTCCCTTGGCTACAGTGGAGCGAAGCGGGTTTAAACACCTCGTTAAAACTCTCGACAGAAGATACACTGTGCCATCGCGATCACATTTTTCTAAAACTGCGCTGCCAGACATGTACAAGACATGTTGTAAAAATGTAGCTGCTGAACTGAAAAATGTTCAACACTTTGCAGCCACATCTGATCTCTGGTCAAGTAGGACGATGGACCCATTCTTGAGCCTTACTTTGCACTACATTGACGACGATTAGAAGCTGCGCCAGAGATGCCTTGAGGCGGCATATTTTCCAGCCGATCACACGGCAGATATGATTGCGCAAGGTCTGAAAGATATGCTTTCTGAATGTTGACCTTGCGAAAGAAAAACTTTCAGCCATTACGACAGACAACAGTGCTGTTGTCGTCAAAGCTGCTGCGCTTAATGGATGGTTAAGGCAGCAGTGTTTTGGACACCGCCTACACTTTGCAATTGGTAAGTACACGTCAGCTTAATTAAATATAATAGCATAAAAGCAAAAGAGGTCATTAGGAAGCTTTTTTAAAGGGAGTGAGGCAACACCTTCAGCAAGTTCAGCTACACCCACTCTGTCACTTCAGCAATCGCTAGAAGCAGAGATGAGCAGCTATTTGGTGTCCCCCATGCTGGATAGTGAGGCAAATCCACTGGACTGGTGGAGGAAGCATCATGTACACTTTCCCACGCTAAGTAAGGTGGCAAAAAAGTATCTCTGCATACCAGCTACTAGCTCCCCATCAGAGCGGGTTTTCAGTTCGGGCGGAAACATTGTTACATGCCTCAGGTCCTGCCTGAAACCTGAAAAGGTTAACATGCTCGTGTTTCTTAGTAAGAACTTAGAGTAAATTCATGTTCATATAGTGACATGACAAGATCGCTAAGATCACCTCATGCAACAGTGTTTAGAGAGTTCTATTTTCATTACAACATTAAAATATTTGTTTACAGAAGATGCAAGAAATGCACTGTTTAAAATATTATTTACAGGATATATAAGAGTTATTTTATTTAGAAGAGATAGTTTATTTTCTACTTTTAAGAAAAACATTGAAAATAATTTATTTTGTTTCCAAAAGTGCAAGTTATTTATTTTTACTTTTTTTATAAGAACAAAGTGACTGTTCGTTTTAGGCAATGTGTGCTTTAATTTCAGTTGTTCAACATTGATGTTCAATAAATAATCACAGATAGAAGATAGTGTGTTTCCTTCAATTATTTTAAAATCAAGTAATGCACCCTTCATTCAAAAATCTCTCACTTGTAATATGTGAGCATATTTACTGTACAAAACTTGTCAGTGAACTATGCAGGCAAAAAAAAAATAAAAATAAAATAAAATAATCGTTCATTAATCGTAATCGAGTTAAAATGTTCAATTAATCGAGATTTTGATTTTAGGCCAAATCGCCCAGCCCTAATTTATATCATTTTTCCACTTAATCTCCATTAGTTTAATGTGAAAATATTCAGTTCCTTCCACCTCATATGCTATTGTTTAATAAATTATTCTAGTAGCTAATCTCTGGATTTTTTAAACACTTTTCTATCCTTCATATAATATGAAAAACATTACCACGCAGATTAACAGAGAGATGCAAATTCACATCACATGCAAACTATATATATGCTAAGTGAACCTCTGTTTGCTTGTACTCTACACAGTATTTTTATATAACCCAGTGAAAGCCAGTATGAACTAATATAAAAGATCTCTAACTGTGCCATTGAGGAAGTGAAGCTTTAACAACTGAAACAAAACAAGGATAGGCACATCTTTAGAATTAATACTAGACACTAGAGATAATCTGAACAAACATGGAAATGAGCTTTTGAACAGCACTATGTCTAAAAAAAAACCTTGCAAACTTAAAAGATAACACTATAGGAAAAGGAAGTAAATATACACAAAACAAGAACAAAATAAACATAAAAAGCACATTTACCTAGCTATAAAGACTGAAGCAAGATACCCTGTTACCCATTTTAGATCACGTCTATACACTATCTGGTTGCAGTGATAACTTCACTCTGTCTCACAACATTCTTTCCCTAAAGCTGCTTGGTTTAGATTCTCTCCTTCTTGATCAATGCATAATTTTAGCTAACATTTTTACTCTGGGTGTAAAAGAGTTTACATTTATTAACACTGTCTCTACGATTCTTCCTTGTACTTGAATTTATTTATAATCACTTACAGTTCCTTTTCCTTGGGTCAGTTGCTGCTAAACTTAATTCCGGCTCCCTACAACTTTGAACTGAATTAAGAAATAGATGGATTAATATTAGGTTGTAAAAAAAAAAAAAAAAATTGCAATTTAATCTGGAATAAAAAGAAATACAGCCAAACTATACATGCAAATATGTGAAAGTGATTTTTTTTTTGGAATACATTAGCATATGTCTTTAGGTACCTTAATTTATTGCATGTTTATATCTTTAAAAGGCATCACACTCTATATATTCTGTTCCAATTATTACACTGTGTTGGCTGTATAATATCGTTAACATTTTTAAGCTATTGAACCTAGTAAGGTGATGAAAGAAACAATCTCTGAGCCAGAACTGCAATACAGGAATTTTTATTTGCTTAATACTGTATTTCCTATTTTTGTCATTATAAATTGGCCACTTTATTCATTATGATGTGGGAATAATATAAGCATTTCTACTTGAGAAAAAAAATCTTCAATGCATATCCTATTTCCAAGTGGTAATCCGCCTTTTACAAATATAAATCACTATCTGGAAACTAGCAGGTTGAAATTATCATCTGCTGTTTGTTTTAAGATACAGAGTGATCTCTGTACAGATTAAGCATTTATGCTGAAACTAGGATCATAAGACCTGTTCTTCCCAGTGCCTATCAGCAGGCTTGCACAGAGAACAGTAACCGGGGCAGGTTGGTAAACAGCAGGTAATTATTTAGCAAAGGCAGCAGAAGTGCTTTTAATACAATAAACGAAAAGCACAGTCCCTACATTGATATGATTAGATGGAATATGATATAACATTTCTTTTTTTTTTTTTATAAAACTGCAAACCAAAAAAGAAATACTAGAAAATTTGTACTTGGATGGGTTTGTCATTTTTATTATGCAGTATGAGTTACTAGTTTTAACAAGGTCTTAGGTGCAAAATTAAGAGAACATCGTGGGAAGCCATCTATTTGTGTTATTATCCACAAATCTGTATTAAGCAAATGCAATGCACTGGACAGAATAGTAGTGCAGTAGGATTACTACATTTAGAAGCCGGGTCATTTCCAGGTTGGAATTTATTCTGGGTAAATACAGCATACTCTTCCTGTGTTGAGCTTTTAGGTCACTAGTAACTCTAAACTACCCCAGCGTATATGTAAGTGTTCTGTGCAATTTACCTAATTTCCCTCCAGTGCTAGTCATACCTTGTGCTGGATTCAGATATGGCACACTTTAACTTAACACAACTCTTAAAAGGAAAACTAATGCTCACATGTCCTTCCTAAAGGATATGATTACCATAAACCACACAATTGAACCTAATTAAATATTTTAGCCTGCATATAGTGACTTTCAATAAAATATATTCTTAGGGACTATGTCCACCATTTTATCATCATAAGTCAGCCTTCTCCTCTGACAACCATGTTCCCTACCGTCTTTAGTAACACAAACCTTCAAGGAATTTAATTTAGCACAGAGTTCACTAATTTTCTGAAAAAAATAAAATTATTTTGATGCCATAAACACTGACCTGATCAGCTCTGTAAATCACTGTAATTTTGTTCCAGGTTTCTGTTATTCATTCACTCAATTGAGTCAGGTAGGTATCAGCTCTGGATATTTGCCAGTGCACAGCAGAACACTCATGCCCATGCTCACATTCACTGACAAAGAGCCAAATAAAGTCACCTCTAATGTAAAATGAAAAATCATCCAGATTGCTCTAATGAAAAACATTCATAAATATATTTATAAAAACAGAAACTACACTTTGTGATCAACAATGAGAATATTAAAGAATATTTTAGCAGTCTTTGATTTAAATGAGTCTGTACTGCATGTGAGTTTTAATATATTAATCAAATATGTAAGTTAGTTATATATTTACTTTCATTTTCCCTTTCTGCTCATCATCATGCTTATCATGTTGTGCAGCATGAACAGTTCAGGTTTTCCAGCCAACAACAGAGACAGCTTCACCTGCCAAAAACGCTTACTTAATTTAGAGTTGGTCAGGAAAATACACAAATTAGAGGACCACATTAGAAACCTGATAGCTATTAGGCGGGCAGCACGGTGGCGCAGTGGGTAGCGCTGCTGCCTCGCAGTTGGGAGACCTGGGGACCTGGGTTTGCTTCCCGGGTCCTCCGGCGTGGAGTTTGCATGTTCTCCCCGTGTCTGTGTGGGTTTCCTCCGGGCGCTCCGGTTTCCTCCCACAGTCCAAAGACATGCTGGTTAGGTGGATTGGCGATTCTAAATTGGCCCTAGTGGGTGTGTTTGTGTGTGTCCTGCGGTGGGTTGGCACCCTGCCTGGGATTGGTTCCTGCCTTGTGCCCTGTGTTGGCTGGGATTGACTCCAGCTGACCCCCGTGACCCTGTGTTCAGATTCAGCGGGTTGGAAAATGGATAGATGGATGGATAGCTATTACGCAAACCAAAAATTGAATCGACTCTGTTTGTTTAGACAATTTGGCTATTTCTGATTCAGCTTCAGTCTCTCCAGGTCCCACTGTAGTATGTGCGAGGCCAAAATCGGCAGCACCAATTCAGCCACAAGATGAGTGGGTAACAGTGAGACGGGGGTCTAAGAAGAAAAAAAAAAATCAGTCCCTCTGCACCCAGGTCACCAATTCGGACCCAGAACAGATTCTCATCACTCTGCAGCGCCTGTGGGTAATTGGCAATTCCATAGTGCAGAATGTTAGAATTCCAAACTATGTTAAACCAGCAGTTAATGTTAAATGCTTCCCAGGGGTGAAGATTTCTGACATACAGGCACAATTGGATTATGTCATGGACGATGAACTATCTACCTTACTGCTGCATGTCGCCACTAATGATAATTATTTACAGCAATGTGAGGTATTAAAGAGGAAATTCATCTCCCTATGCACCAAAGCTAAAAGAAAATGTCACAATTTAGAGCAGATTGCATTCCCTTCACTGCTGGCTAGAAACCGGGTGTGCAAATAAAAGCAAAGCCTTTGTGAACAATTAGGATGATTTTTGGGAAAGGCCTGGATTTTTCAAGAGAGATGGTACTCATCCTAAATGGAGGGGATCTTTATTATTATCCCAAAATATGGCAGCAAAACTGGCTGACTGATTAGAGAATCATCTAGGCTGCAGTAGTGTGATCTTGAATCACAGGCTATTGTTTATCCCACCTGTTATTATCCTGAAGCTGTTACCCATAATCCCTGTTGTGGGGCATGATATAAATTTAATCATGATACAAACCTTAAATTACTCGAAAACCAAAAAATAAGGTATATAATTAGATCAAGAAGTAAAACAGACCCTCCAACAGGGGCACCTGTAATAACAACTTACTTCAAATTAAAACAAAAATATATCAGCAGTTCAGAAAGAAGTATGCAGTTTTAAATGCTGCTTATTAACACTAGAATCCCTGAAACCTATGAAAAAAGTCGTAATGCCGGGCCACATTAAATTCCTTCGCACATCTTCCGCAGCATCTTTGCTTTGCAAATGTGTCAAACTGCACAGGCAGCAAGCAGCCTGCTATCCCATCCTCCACCGATGCAGCTAAAGTGAGATGCAAAAGAAGTCTGTTTTTCTGGGTGTGAAGTGCCTAGAATTGTGTAGGGTAAATAGTACTGTATATCATTATTTGGAATAAATACATTTCATGTGTGTTCCATATCTACAGTGATTTGGGTAAATGTAGGATGACAGGAAATGCAAGGCAAGAAATGATGAAAACAACTAAAACAAAAACTTTTTTCATGCTATAATAATGACATGCTAACGTGAAGTGCTTAATGTGTGAAGACCAAAGTCCAAATATCAAATAAACACTTTTACAAAAGGTAAATTAAAACAAGTGCGCCTTTATACAAGAATATAACCGAAGAAAAAGAAATTATTCAACTTACATGTTGCTGTCAATATGTAAAAACCGAAGCCCAAATATCTATTGCATGTCTGCTGTAGCAGTAAGAACATCCATCCATTTTCTAACCCGCTGAATCCGAACACAGGGTCACGGGGGTCTGCTGGAGCCAATCCCAGCCAACACAGGGCACAAGGCAGGAATCAATCCCGGGCAGGGTGCCAACTCACCACAGAGCAGTAAGAACAGTTGCTTCTAAATCAAGAGGTTGTGGGTTCAAGCCGGGTCTTCCCTGCATTTACCGTTTTTAGTAGTGAGCTGCTGTTATTATTACTACTATATAATAAAAACATACATTTGCTTTGAGTCTATAACAGCCGGTGAAAAGTTTTGGTACTTGTAAAAGATATCGCTGAAGGGACATAAGCAGACACACAAATGCTGGTGAATCATGTCTTCTTGGTATGTTGTTGTTACTTGATTTTTATTTTACTCAGTTTTATTCTTGAATAAAAGCATGCTTGTATCATTACACCTTTGTGAAAGTGTTCACTTTATATACCAGTAACCTCTTGAATAATATCACATCTGTCTCTGCCTCTCTCATGCACGCACACACACATCTATGCATGAAAATGCAATTATTTGAAAATGCTACATCATTTGGACTTGTCATTTGAATGTTTTTTTTTTCTTCGATCTTGCCCAATCTATGCATTATAGTCGATGGTACTGGGAATGCAAAGTGAACATACAACGTCAGCATAGTACTGCCAGATCTAAATACTAGCCAGGAGAATTGCACACATACTGAAGTGACTTTAGCTGCAGGTTGAAGTTCCCATCCCACTTTATGTTGCCAAGCAGAGATTTGGGACGACTGGGATCTTTTCCTAAATAAGGAGTAGCATCGGCGCATGCACATGCAAATCGGTCATTTTTCACATGTTCTGCACGGGTGTCACCATACCTTTGCCAGTGCAACAAATAGTTCTGGCCAGGCATCAAGCAGAGCACCAACTGTGGTGATTGTTGCCCTTGTGAGAAGCATGGAAATAAACACCATCAACTCAGAGGGGGCAAGTTCATTGTACCACGTAAACATGACTGAGAGAATAAAACTGAATAAAAAAACACTAACTTTTATAAGTAGCAAAAATTTACAACAGCTGAGTCAGTGCTGGGCCAGCCAATCCAATGAAAGGACCCCTCTACCCGACCATTCCTGCAATCCTCCATCAGAGATGACTTTACCTTAGGCAGGCAAAACAACTTGGCAGTAGGGCAGTGGCACTTGCCACATTTGAGTACCGAGAAGAGAAACAGAATGGTTGAGGGTTGGAAACACATTATAACTATCATTATTACTTGTGTTTTAGTACTAATAACTAATAACAGAGATGCAGTATGTACACTTAATCAGCAGCTCTAGTCAGGATATGGTAAACTAAAGTAACATGATTTAGACAACTTTGTAATGAACGCTTTAAATAATATGCTAGAGTCAAAGATAACTCCTAGATTGCAGGCTGATTCAGTAAAATTAATGGTGATTCCAAATGAGTTAAATGATGACAAAATATTGTTGCAATCAGCATCATACCCTCCAATAATTAATATCTCTGTTTTATCGGTGTTAAACACTAGAATTACCAGAGTCTACGAAAAAACTTGTAGATCCGGCCCACCTTAAATCCGTTCTCACCTCTCCGCCAGCGTCTTTTGTCTTCTAAATGTGCCGATTAAGACGAGCAGCAAGCAGCCGGCTATTCCATCCCCCACCGTCGCAGAACGTTCACTAAGTTTTCTCAGCTCATGCCATGTTTGATTATCTGGGAGTGACTGAACTGCTGGAGCTTTAGAGTGGAAATAATAGATCGTTATTTGGAACACATGCATTTCATGTGTGTTCCCTTTCTACAGTAATCTGTGTAAACACATTGTTAAAACAGAAACTTTTTCATATTTTAGTAATAAATGTTACAAAATGTAGGCATAAACTATAGAATGTGTGAAGCCTGATTTCCAAAGATCAAATAAACACTTTCACAAAAGGTTCAAGAACAATACAACAGCTTCTGTGGTGTAGTGCTAAGATTTGCTGTCTCAGAGCGCAGCAGGCTTGCCGTGCCTCAGAGACCCGAGTACGATCCCCCGCTGGGGAGAAAGTGTTTTTTTTTTTTTTAATTTTATTAAGAATAAACTATAGGGTAAAGTTTATTTTCCTTGATTTTGACCAAAATATAATTTTAACACATTAAGGTCGGGTAATTAGCGATGGTCACTTTTAGTTTTGATCATTCTACAGAATAATAAATCATGCCCATTTGAAGTTCAATTTAAACAGATAACTACAATAAGGAGTCTTTATTGCCAAATATGATTATCTACAACCAATTCCAGGGTCAGGGTTTAAAAAAGTTTAATTACAGTAAAAAATATAATATAAAACCATCATTTATTAATATTAAGTGTTATGAAAAGGAGGTTGAGTACATTTCAGCCCCACAATGTAGAGTTAAATTCAATTTTAGATGCACTGTACAAGGATATTGGATATACATAACCTGTTCATTATTTTTCAGTCATACACCTAACAATGGCACTTTAGTCAAAACTGTGTCTCTGGCCCTGTATTATTTCTGTTTTTATCAGTGTGGAAATTACCTTAAACCTATTTTTACATTTGTTGATGTAGCACTTCATTAACTCCATATAAATAAACATGTCCAAACCACCTCAACTGGCTGCTCTTGATCCAGAGAGGGTGCAGTTATACTCCTAACTCCTCCCTTATTACTGAGCTACTCACGTTATCACAGAGATTGAGGGAAACAACACTGTGCAGGAAATCTGTTTTGGCTGTTTCTACTGACAACCTCTTTCTTTTGATTGTTATGCAGATTACGTGACCAAAGATGTGAATTAGGATGTAGGCTAACTGAGGACTTCTCACTTTCTAATACTCAGCTGTACCATTATATCCTCTCCACTAAAATTAAGAAGGGAAGCAAAAAAAAACAAAACAAAAGCAATGAATTTTATTTAATGTCAAGTAGGCAAAAACAGCTCTTGCTATAACAAAAATAATTTTTTCTTGGCATCACTAACACTTGCATAGATTATTTTATCACCTGTAATCATCTTAAGACAAAAGAGGATTAGTGTTTAAAAACGCTATATTAATTAAAATGTAACTAGTCTTTGAAATTTTTGAAAAATATGACACTTCGAAAACACTACAACATAATAAAAATCACAGTCAGCACACAAAAAAAAAAACAGCCTATGTTCTCACTAGGAGTAGGTGTTCACATCTAGAATGACGTTACAATTTTACAGCACCCTAAGCCACAAAACTGCACCCAAGAATGTGTTTTGTAGTTTCCTTGGAAATTATGATGAGGCTTTGTAGTTTCTTGATACTAATACTAATGCTTCACCAGCAAGATAATAATAATAATAATATTCAAAGAGACATGATTACGATCAAATAAAAGGTTTATGCCACTCTCATGAAGTTCCAGAACACTTTGCAATAACATCAAGAATAATATAGACTGAATGAGAGTAAAGCCCAAATAACAGGAACGCTTATTTAACAATGAATGATCCACACCCATACTTTCAAAAGTATCACCTTCCAGTGGTTATGGCTACAAGGAACACCTTGTAAAATAACAGTAATTTAAACTAGCTATTCTTGCATTGTTTCCGAATTTGTGTTCACTATTCCAGTGTCATGTGCTACGCCTCTCTTACGTGAGGCTATATTTATCCAATGCCTGGAGGTCTCTGCCTGCATCTTTAATCAATTTCAGGGTTCCTAAAGTATAACACAAACATTCCAAAGGTTAGTGGAATGCAAAGATCAGCTTATCTGTGTCACGTTTCACTGACTATCCCCCATATAGCCCAGCGATACCTTAAGAATAATATGCTGGCTACTACAATACAATTTCTTCCATGGCTACCTATGTGTTGACACTGTGATATTGCTAGCGATTAATATATGCATGCTCATCCACACTTGAGGCAATGATCTTGATGTGCATGCCATCCATCATGCCAGCTATTATACCAAACTGCTAATTTTGCTCTTGATGTGGATAGAATACTTTTTGCAATTTTTCTCCTTCTTTTCTAATTTAATGTTTTTGAATTCTGAGTGTATAAACTTTTATAATTTACTTCTGGAAAAAGGTCTCAAGCTGACCTGCCTTGTCTGGCAAAGATGTCTATTTGCTCTAAGTGGCCTTAAAATAATGAGGCCATAGGCTACAAGATGAATGGTGTTTGCACGGACCGTAAACAGCTTGTGGAAGAGCAGATGGCTTCATTGCAGCAGAGGTTTAAAAAAAAATGTAGTACTGCTCTGTCATTATAAGAGGAGCAGAGGAAAATGACTAAAGAATTTAGCACTCTCTTGAAACAGGTGAAAGCTCTTGAGAGTTAGGTTCATAATGTTCCGCAGAAAATTAAGTCACTGTCTGTAAAAACAACAACCTTGAGGATCACAGTTGCAGAAATAATGTTCATATAATTAGAATAAGAGAGTGCACAGAGTGTGAAGGTTCCAACCATTTTGATCTGGATAACTTCAGACCTGCAATAGGAAGCATTCCTGGAGTTTACTATATATTCCTGATGATGACACTTTGTAGCCAGTGACATCTATTTTAAATTCCTGAACTATGTTGATCATTAGAAAGTTCTACTGAAAGCAAGACCATCTTCTAATCTACATTTTTAGGGCAAAAATATGAATATATCCTGATTTCAGTCCTCCTGCAGGTCCTGCCAAAAACGCCATGTCCCATGTAATGAGAAAAGGTTTCAAGTGTGCTCTTCTTACACTGTCTCACAGATTGAGAAATGTACATTGACTTATGACCCCTTCTCAAAAGGCCACTAATGCTATTGACTAATTTCCGGATACTAGCGTCTTCTCCCTGTACATGCAGATACTGACTTCTACAATTAATCTCCATGTATCAATACACTGCTGGAATCGTATAAAGCAAGCACTTTGCTCATCTCTGATTCACCTGTTAACAGACTTTTTTGCATTTATTTCGATCCTCTATGTTTGGTTTGACTTGTTAAAATTGTCCTTTCAGACCCTAAGAGGTTTGAAGTACTGACTTTCTTCTTCAGATTCTTCAGTGGTAGATGAATGACCTATGTACTGCCAGGTGGACAAACCCGGCATGGACAGCCAGGTGCTTTGTAGTTGTGATGTCCCTCTGCTTCTTTGTCAGCTGAGAATTCATGCTGAAATGTTTGGATCAGTGGATTTCAGTTCCCAAAACACTTTCACTTGCTTTTTACCTAGCAGAGATTAAGTACATGGTAGGTTTAATGGTTGTTTTGTGCATGTTGTTGTTTTCTAATAAAAAGGGGGTGTGTTTCATGATAGAGCTATCTCGATTATTATAAAAAATAATAATCATGATTATTTTGGTCAACATTGAGGTCATAATTATTTAACATGAATACTCATTGACTTCATACCATGCATTATTGAAAAAAACTTGTCTTTTTAACAGTGGATTTCCTTGAAATCTAAATGTAATTCAACTGTGAAACAAAAAAAATGTAAAAAATGAGATACATAAGTAAATGTAGTGTACATACATAACCTACTGAAACAACTACTAAACATGTAATCAATACATAAAAAGACAAATAAAAATAAATTTAACCATAACAAATTAGATCAAATATGTTTTAGTGCACTGCCACAAATTACTGCAATCTCCTAAACATATATTCCACATTTCAGTAAATTATATTCAACATCCAGGCCTTCTTAATTAAGATCCAGGCCTTTAATGACCTCTGGGGCACAGCCATCAGCAGTTTGCCTGTATGCAGAGAAAATGTCGACCATGTTGAGAGGTTTATCTACCTTAGTAGTGACATTCATGTCTCTGGTGACTCTTCCTAAGAAGTCAGTAGACAGATTGGGAGAGCATGGGGGGGTCATGAGGTTGCTAGGAAGGGGTGTGTGGTGCTCCTGATATCTCTGCAAAAGGACGGAAGTTCGAGTCTTAAGAGTCCTGGTGCTTCCTGTTATGCTATATGGTTGCAAGACATGGATGTTATATCCTGTGACCTGAGACGAAGACTCGACTTATTCAGTACTGTGTCACTTCAGAGAATCCTTGGGTACTGCTGCTTTGACTTTGTCTCGAACGAGCGGTTGCTCACGCAGTCCCGAATGAACATGTTACCTGCACTGGGGGAAGCATCAGTTACAACACTACGGCCATGTGGCACAATTCCCAGAGGCTGATCCGGCTCGCAGGATTCTCATTGTTGAGGACCCGAGTATCTGGGCCAGGCCAAGGGGACGACCACTTAACACCTGGCTACGGCATATAGATGGTCATTTCCGGAGGGTGGGACTGCATGTCTGCCTGAGGTGTTACCAACTGAGATCCTGAGGTGTTTTGTCATGTGGTGGGTGCTGCAATGCGCTGTAAACGTGTAGGCCCCCTAACCAGACCTGCCATTCAACATATTCCAGTCTAGTAACTCGCTCATAACAGAGTAGCTCATGTTAATCACCTCATTATTATTATTATTATAATTATTATTTTATTATTATGCTTATACGTGGGAGAGATCATCAAAAAGGGGATGACACATTACATTCAATTAATTGCCCAGCTCTATTTTGTGATTTACTGTCTTGTTCTTCTGATGGATATAGGGGATCAGACTTGATGTTTCTGGGGGGAGAATTGGGGAGGGAAAAATTTAAACTGATAGTTGTGGTTTAGGGAGATGGACTTTGTGTCTTGTTTTTGATATATGTCCCTTTTTCATTTTGCTCTTCCCAATATTCATTCACTCTCTTTAAATCACCTATGGCTACACTTAGAACAACTTCCTGGAACATTCAAAAACAGGGAACAAAGGGTCCTTGACTACCTGTGGTGTAAGAAAAAAGCCTCATTTCTTGTGAGAAACCATGTCTGTTTGCAGCTTAACAACAGAAGCACCTTGTTGCTACTTCTTAACCAACCACTTCTAGGAAATAGAGTGGTCTTCTTACCAAGCTGCAAGTTACATTCAAAGGTTTTCAATATGGGCTGTAATTCTAAATTTTATTTCTCATGATTTCACTCCTACTGCCGTCTAAAAAACATTTTAGCTTTCACCAATCAATTTCAATTTCACAATGTCACCATTGGACATTTTCCAGAACTCCTCCTGTGTGCACTGCAGTGGTGATTCAATCATTTCTTACTTATTAATTTTTCATGGAACTTCCTTCCAAGTTAGAAGTATTTAGCTCCTTTTTAAAGAAAAGTTACCTTATTAGTGTATCTGATAAAGTCACCAGTGGCCTTTGTGAACTTCTAGAATCAACAATCAGCTCTTATCTAAAAAAGGATACATTTGAACAATTCCACCACCAAATTTGATTTATTTACTATAACAGCTGATGGTTTTTTCTAAAAAAGAACTGATGCTCTGATGTCCCTTGTCCATTCTAAGCTTACTTGATTCTTTGGAAAACCCCTCAGTAACATGATTAACCACTCCAAGTCAGCCCTCCTCCCAATGGACTCCCGTAACCAATAAAGATTTCCTCTCATCAAACCTGAAACCCAAGTATAGTATATCAAGTATATAAGCATGATATATCCACCGCAGTAGCGGATACTGCTGTCTCAGATTACTGTTGAGTCTTCAAAAGTGTAAAGGAGACTCTCTCTTTCTGGTTCAATTTTATTTTACAGCTTTCTTTAGCTCTTTCTATGACATACTGGGTAGATGTTGGAACATTACTCTTCAATTTGTTTCCAAGGACAAAGAAAAAGGATTTCTATAATAAGACTCTCCAGTCTAATCTGCAATAAGTTAGAAAGATATAGAAATACACCATTGAAACTACAGGGCATTCATTTTCCATGTGTTTGGAGTTGACTATCCCCTCCTTCCAGCCTCCTTCCTGACTTTCGTTTGAAATCCTAGTAATTTCCAATAAATGTCTAACATCTCTTCCTTTCTCTGCTTTTAAAGGGAGCATTTTGTGATAATTTCTGTCTCTTTAATAAGAGTTTCCTTGGCCCCTTGTAGATGTGTTACACAAACAAAAGTCCTTCTACTTATTTCTGTACAATAAATACAATTATCAATAATGCTCAAAATTTGCAGACACAGTAGGCTATGAAGCATCCTGAATTATGTATATACAAAAGTGGGACCAATGTATAACAACAGTCAAATACAAAGCTCTTTACAGCATTGGTATTTTTGTACAGAGTAATTTAATAATTTTAAAGTACAGTGATTAAGCTATAGACATGCAGCAGCTTAGGTGCATTAAAATGATCAAAACAGTTTGTGGGATTTTGTGGAAGAGAAGCAGCCATACCACATGCACTTCAGAGCAGGTCATCCACCTGAAGCTAAGCATGTTCAAACACAGCCCATTCTTGGATGGGAGACCATTCAGGAAAAGCCCAACAGAGTATAATTGCAGACCGCAGTACCTGTGAGGTCAGTCACGTAATGCCCCAACGTCACGAAACACCATCAACGTCAGTCACGAAACACCCATTGCATTAGACTATAGTTAACATTAGGACTCCATCACACTATGGTTAAGACTAGGGCTGTAGGAGTGTTATCTGACTCAAAGGGCATTTTGAGACTGACGTTGTGGGCATTACCTGACCTATGTCATAGGTATTGCAGGCTGCAGTTAGGCCTTTCTTGAAAAACCTGGGTTGCTGCTGGAAGAGGTGTTGGTGAGACCACCAGGGGGCACTTACCTTGTGGTCTGAATGTGGATGGCAATTCCTTAGTGCAGTGACGAGGGACAATGTGCTGTAAATATGGTACCATCCTTTAGATGAGACATAAAAGTGAGGTCCTAACTCTCTGTTGTCATTAAAGCATGGCATCTTTCAAAATAGAGTAGGCTTTATCCTGATGTCGTGCCTAAATTTCCATCCATGGCGTTGTCATTCTGGCCCCTTAATCATCCAATATCTCTAACTGTCTCTCTCTCTCTCTCTCACCACTTAATAACAAACCTGTGGTGAGTGTACTGGCTCAATATTGGCTGTAGTCACATCATCTGGGTGGGTGCTAAACACTGGTGGTGGTTGAAGGGGGTTTCCCCTCTGTCTAAGCGCTTTAAGTAGCAAGAAAAGCGCTATATAATGTTAATTAAAATAATAATAATAATTATTATTATTAATTATTAACACTCATAATCCATTATTCTTAGATTTTATTAGTAATGCAGTATTATAAATATTATATTATAGTATCACAAAAAAACAACAGATATTTGGTCAACTAAAAAGATACATGTTAAATCCAAGTACACAGGCTTGGATTGGGCACCAGGACAGTAGTGTTTTTCCCAGTCAGGTACCAGCTGCCATTGCTCCATAGGATATAAAAATAAATTAAAAAGAGAATTAAAAAGAGAAATTTAAACAAAAAAAAATGCATCTTTAATTTCTCCAAAACACATGTATTAAATATATTTTTTACTTTTAAAAATAAAAAACACACTGCTTTACACTTAGAGTCCCAGCCCAACCCTGCAAGCACCACATTCTGAGTATCAGCTCAACTATATCTAATAAGATAGAAGCATCTGATCAAAAAGATCACACTGCCTCTTTACAACTGTAATGAACAGAAGAAGTCTAGGCAAAAATCACTCGTGATTGCTCAAACACTAAGTCAAGTCATTAATCAGTTTTTCTTGTTCCTCAAGCTTTGTTTGTCCTTAGAGGCTAGAAGACATAATGTCCATTCACATCTTTCTTTTACATAAACTGAAGCACTTTAAATATGTTATTTTACAAATGAAACAACTGAAAATCCTAAAGGTCCTGTCATTCTAACCCACCTAGTCCTGAACAGGGTCACATTTAGTGCTGCAGTCAATCCTAGTTAGCATAGGGTGCAAGGCAGGAACAAACCAACCCATCGCAGGGTAAAATGACACACACACACCCACCCAATTAGACACAATGGCAAATTTAGTATTGCCAATCCACCTAACCTGCATATCTGGACTGTGGTAGGAAACCAGAGCACGTAGAGGAAACCTTTGCAGACACTGGGAGAACATGCAAACTCCATGCAGGGAGGACACCCAGGATGCTAACACCAGTCTCATTACTACAAGACAACACCGCTACCACTATGCCACCCTACACTAAATGTTGCACTGTGGTATTCTTTAAGTATTTCCTGATCAATATAATGATAGCTGATCAACTTTACTTGAAGAAACTTTTAAGTTAATAAACAAAACAGAACAATATTTTAAAGAAACCCACAAGAAGTGTGTGTTATGGTTAGTTCCACACCTGTATAAAACTACTCCTGGAGTAAGGTACTTTCTCAGAAGTTTCTCTGCCTTCCCCAGAAGCTCAATGTGGTGGTCCCAGTTCTCAGCACATCACTAAGCTCCAATATTCACATAAACAGACAGGCACTACTTGTGTCCCTGACTTCCCTGCTATTTCTCGGACATTAGGCTGCACTTGTACTATACGGGTGACTTGTGCTGCCACTTGGCAATTT
The DNA here is from genome assembly GCF_900747795.2 of Erpetoichthys calabaricus. Lineage (NCBI taxonomy): Eukaryota > Metazoa > Chordata > Cladistia > Polypteriformes > Polypteridae > Erpetoichthys > Erpetoichthys calabaricus. The sequence goes on along the minus strand of NC_041408.2, from coordinate 73,232,445 downwards.
GGATGAATTCAACCAGGCATCTATATCCCATAACCACCTATTAAACACAGAGCTGCACATCACTGATTTATGCTGTCCTTTTCTCTAGTATATAAGAGGAGCATATCATGCTAGCATCCTGACTGCTCACTTACTCTCCTCTTTCTCTCCCCCGTTTACTATTCTTCTAGGCCACTAGGTGCATCATTACAGCACATAACTCCCCCTGCAAGATATTTATTACACGAAACAAGGGCTAGGTGCAAAAATGTTATTAAAAACAACAATTTCAAACAGTGTCCAAAATAAATAGTGTGGTGGTTCAAAAATGTTCAATAAATAATTCATAAAAACGGTTAACAGTATTGGAGGTTAAAATTCAATTCTTTTAAAATGGAGGTTAAAATCCAAGTAGAGACCGTCTTTTACAAACACACAAGCCCCAATGCTTCCCTATAAAAATTGGCATCTCCTCCACTAATCCTGTCTGGACCCTGTAGTGCAATTCCTTAGGCAACCCTGGGGTTCCATGCCGAGCCACACTTGCCTCCCGCTGCTCATGCTCAGCCCTTGCAGGAGACTTTACCATCGGACCACTCCTACTTCCCCGGTGATGGTGCAATAGGAGCACCCCTTCTCCAGCCCCTAGCTTCTTCTTGCCCTGAGGCTCCAATCCCAACCACCTGCCTCTGTTCTGCTGTATAGGCTCTGGCTCTCCTGTCTCTTTTCAGTACTCTTGCTTCTTTCAACCTCCTCCATCTCTCTTGCTGTCCAGTCTATTATCTCCTTTGTTCTTTCCCTCTAGCACTTGCGGTTCCCTTTTAAAATGGGGTGTGGCTCAGCTGCAGCAATCAGCAGCTCCTGGTGCCGATTTGAGCCGCAGACGATCCTGCACATGTGCACTAAGTGCAGGGCCATGCACTTGCGCATCACACACAAGAACTGCTCTCACCACACTACCGCGCCCGACCCAGAGATGACAGTGCTGTAATTATTTATTTAAAATACACCAACCAGACGTGGACCTCACATTACCACAGGACTCCATGCATAATATTTTTTTTATTATTATTAAAATGCTACCCAGAATATAACCACCTCTTTAAAGCAATAACATATATCAAATACTGTATATTACAATCTATATTTTACAACTTACTCCAAAATAAAGAATATATGTTTTCCTACCAAAAATCAATTTTTACTATTTCTAATTATCAAATAAATTCAATGTTCATTTGGGCAGTCCAAAAGCTAATGTTTGAAACTCTAAATCTGAACAGTACCTTAATTCAGTATTTTGGAGTTAGTCAATAATTGTCAATAATAAATACTGTGTTCAAAACTTTAGTCTTAAGTATGCTTCCATAGCTGTGTCATTTGATGTGAGGTCAAGCTAGATAGATGGGAAGTACCCAAACAAGTAGTGATTGTATTCTAGAAATGACTACTGCTTACAACAGAATGAGTTCAGCTCTATCTTAAAAAGCTGCAGCTCTAGAAAGATCAAGAAGTTGGAGTCTGAAAAAAACCTACTGAAGACCTCAAAGTGGAGGCTGCTACAAGGAGCTGTATCTGTAATGGTACCAAGCAAACATCCTGAAAGCACTAAATATTGTGGGGCGTTTCAACAAACATGCCACTGCACGGTTGTTAACACGGGAACATTATCTCAGGACTGGTGGATTGTCCTATTGGTTCTAAGTTTTATTAAGGGGGACAAAAGGGTGTGTTCCAGTTACCAAAGGATCACACTCCTCTGCCTTTCTGGAAAGCCTATGACAGGGAAATGGAACGGAGATTATATCAGAGAGTTGAATTTGGAGATTTGGAGGAGAAACATTGACTTCTGTTCCTAGCCACAGAAGAGTGAGACAACTTTTGAGGGCTTTTGGGAGTTTGTCAATCCTTTCTGTTTGCTTTGCATAGATTTGGGAAAAAGCTTAATGTGATTTCTGTACCACACAGTATCTTGTAGAAGAGGCTACAAACGTTCTATGGATACTGCTGCTTGCAATTAGATTCTTGCTTTGCATACTTAGCAATAATTAAGTTCTATTCAATGGTAGATCCTGGAATCAACAAAAATTATTATAACTAAAGGAAATTCAAAGGAGCATGTACTTTGCACTATAACCCTCTTTCTTCATGTGAAACTGAGAATTAGGAAAATCTTTGCTGAATCTTACTCGACTGCTGCATCCACAAACAACTTACAGGAGCTGCTTTCACCCTTACCATGATAAACAAAAGATAATTTCCATGTGAACAGTAAATCTGGCCTGAACTGCAATGATGTTCCATGATGAAAAGAAAAAGGCTAAACTCCCAAAATTAATCCCCATGGTTAATTACTACAAAACGTGTATGAGAACTTGACAGATGAGACAGATATATCAAACAATGCCCATGTATGGAAATCTAAAAAATAATTTACTGTGCCTCTCAGCAGTCGTGATTTGAGGTAATTGTTGGTAGCGAGAAACCAATCAGATCGTTTTTCGCTACCAAGATTCTACCAAGAATTGAAAGCTCGGGCCAATTGCAGCCCATATCGCCTACTAAGAATTGACCACTCACAGCCCATTCCGGCTACGAAGAATTGGCCAATGATGGCTCGGTCGGCTACCATGAATTGGCGGATCACGGCTCGTGTCGGCTATCAAAAATCAGAAAGGGCAGGCCAGCCTCTTGTCAATTAATGTATGCTGCAAAAACTTGTTTGAGTTGGTACACACACGCTTTGCGATTTGCGTTTATGCTTAAACTTTCTAAAAATGTTATTCACGAGTATCAGTTTGTGGAAATAAATAACCTTAAGTAAAAAATATACATTTATTTAATTTAGTCATAAAAGTTTCATAAATTTATTATTATTGTTGTTTTACCACCCTTTGATAAACGACTACATATGTGACATATTGTTTCTAATCTGGTAGTCTAAAAGGATTATTAACAGATTTACAGTATATATTTACATTCATGTACACTTTTTTTAAATTATTTTTTTAACATTCTTGGTGAAGTTTATTGCAGTTATTAAATGTGTGCAAAATGTGCAAATAAAGATATAATAATGTACAAATAGAATAAACATTGGTGAATTGAATAATCATAAAAATACAAAACACTGAAAGTGAAAACTTTTTTTTCCTTGACTTCATATTTGTCAATTTAAAAACTTTTTTTTTTTTTTTTAATTCATTGTTTGGGTGAGTTCATTTTTAACTGAAAAGATGAACCATGTGTACATATTTCCTACAGAAAACCACAGGATAGTCTTTCTGGTATATAAAAACCAATAACTGTTAATTACTGCAGTAAAAATATTATATATATATATATACTGTATATACACACATATACACACACACATACTGCGGTGGGTTTGTTTCCTGCCTTGAGTCCTGTGTTGGCTGGGATTGGCTCCAGCAGACCCCCGTGACCCTGTAGTTAGGATGTAGCAGGTTGGATGATGGATGGATTGATGGATATATATATATATATATATATATATATATATATATATATATATATATATATACATACACACACACACACACACACATACATACACAGTATATATATACACATACACACACACCTGTAAAAACAAATGATTGGTATGTTGGAGTTTTTTTATATAAATAACACTAATTACACAAATTGTTCACATCAATGCTAATATAGAATAATAATAATTATACTTATATTTTATATTAACATTGACGTTACAAAATATGCTTATAAAATATACCTACACCTTTAATACTCAGATGATTCTGATCATGCTGTACAGCAGAGATGTCAAACTCTGGTTCTGGTGGGCTGCAGTGCCTGCAGGTTTTCATTCTAACCATCTTCTTTATTAGTGACCAGTTTTTGCTGCTAATTAACTTCCTTTTCCTTAGTTTTAACTAACTTTACCCAGGCTACTTAGTTGTTTCTTTTTCCTTAATTAGTATCCAAACAATAATGAGACACAAAAGGAGCCGCCACATGACTGTGCCCATCACACAATATCTGAAAATAAAGTATGGGTGATCGGTCAGGTCACCAAAACATTTTGATGGTGTTCTTACAAAAAACAGAAAATCAACAGTTTTGGAAATGTCTGCTGTAGCAGAATGAGAGCAGCAACAGGCCATGGAATTAAATAATGGGTTTTATTAACAGCAAGAATCGGCTTCTCAATAAGAAACTGGTTGGAGTGAAATTGGTGGGAATTTGAAGCCCCTGATTTAGCTAGTCATCCGGTGGCTCACTTCTCATTTAATTTCGGTTTGGCTGTCATTTAATGAAGAAAAGAATCAGTTCAGAGGGGTGAATCCTTAAAAACATGGCTATTAAAATGAAGGGAAAAGAAGTCAATTAGCAGTGAAAACTGGTCACTGATCAGGAAAAGGGTTAGAATAAAAACTTGCAGCCGTCCAAGCCTGGAATTTGACACTCCTACAGATGAATGCTCCTTGTTCAAGTATTAGCTGAAGTGTAATAAATGCTGCAGATGGACAAGCTTTTTCTCCTGCCTGATTACTGTTTTGACTTGTTAGAGGGTTAAGTTCCTTTCCTTAATTCTTCTTTCGGCTGCTCTTGTTAGGGGTCACCACAGTGAAATAATTGTCCTCTGCATCTTGCTCCATTACACCTTTCACCTACATGTCCTCTGTCACCACACCCATCAACCTTCTCTTAGGCCTTCCTCTTTTCTTCTTGCCTGGCAGCTCCATCCTTAGCATCCTTTTCCCAATATATTCAGCATCTCTCCTCTGCACATGTCCAAAGCAACACAATCTCACCTCTCTGACTTTGTCTCCCAACCGTCCAACCTGAGCTGACCCTTTAATGTACTCGTATCTAATCCTGTCCATCCTCGTCACACCCAGTACAAATCTTAACATCTTTATCTCTGCCACCTCCAGCTCTGTCTCCTGTTTTTCGGTCAGTGCCACCATGTCCAGCCCATATAACATAGCTGGTCTCACTACCATCCTATAGACCTTCCCTTTTACTCTCACTGATACCCGTCTGTCACAAATCACTCCTGACACTCCACCCATTCCACCCTGACTGCACTCTCTTTTCTTATTTAAGATGTTGATTTCTACCTTACAGTATATAGGGCCTGTGAAGTTCTTATTTGTATCCAAGTCTTAATGTACAGAAGTGATCAAAAAGATAGTGTATGTAAATAAATTAATATGAATAAATAAATTGGCACTTATGTGTGAATGAATGTGAATGATTTACCCTGCAAATGGACTGATACCCAGTCCAGGGATTGTTCCTGTCTTGTGCCTACTGCTTGCTAATTTAGAAAAGGTATGTGTGCGTGTGTATTTTACATATTATATATATATATATATATATATATATATATATATATATATATATATATATACAAATATATATATATATATATACACACACACACACACACACACACACACACATTCACACACAGTACTGTGCAAAAGTTTTAGGCAGGTGTGAAAAAATGCTGTAAACAAAGAATGCTTTCAGAAATATAAATAATAATTGTTTATTGTTATCAATTTACAAAATTTAAAGTGAGCGAACAAAAGAAAAATCTAAATCAAATCAATATTTGGTGTTACTACCTTTTGCCTTCAAACCAGCATCAATTCTTATAGGTACACTTGCACAAAGTCAGGGATTTTGTAGGATTATAATCAGGTGTATGATCAACCAAACAGGTGCTAATGATCATCAATGTCACATGTAGGTTGAAACACAGTCATTAACTGAAACAGAAACAGCTGTGTAGGAGGCTTAAAACTGGGTGAGGAACAGCCAAACTCTGCTACCAAGGTGAGATTGTGGAAGACAGTTTCATGTCATGGCAAGAAAAATCTAAATCAAATAATATTTGGTGTTACTACCTTTTGCCTTCAAACCAGCATCAATTCTTATAGGTTCACTTGCACAAAGTCAGGGATTTTGTAGGATTATAGTCAGGTGTATGATCAACCAATTATACCAAACAGGTGCTAATGATCATCAATGTCACACATAGGTTGAAACACAGTCATTAACTGAAACAGAAACAGCTGTGTAGGAGGCTTAAAACTGGGTGAGGAACAGCCAAACTCTGCTACCAAGGTGAGGTTGTGGAAGACAGTTTCATGTCATGGCAAGATTGAGCACAGCAACAAGACACAAGGTAGTTATACTGCATCAGCAAGGTCTCTCCCAGACAAAGATTTCAAAGCAGGCTGGGGTTTACTACAACACATATAGTCGTTTCATGCTAAGTATATAAACATTTTCTTCCCTTTGCAATTGAAGAGCTCAGTTCCAAAATCAGCTAAGTACAAAAGATACATTTTGGAGATAAATAGGAAAATCTGGGTCCGTAAACAGATTTTGAAACTAAATCCCTAAAACTATAGCGCTACACTGTTCCAATTAGCAGGTTTTGAAGCTCAAACATATTTTCGGCGCATGACCAACTGCATGAAAAGTCACAATCACGTGTTCACTAAATTTTACCAAAAGGTGTAATTAGCAGATTTTGGAACTCGCATCTTCAATTATTCCAAATATTTATTTTTACCTACTTCAAATTACCCTAGGTTCTTGTCTATAAGCCGGACTTGTGTATAAGCCGGAGACCAAAAATCATACGAATTTTTAAAATAAAATCTTATCATAGATAAGCCGGACTCGTGGATAAGCCGAACGTACTATAACCTATAACTAATAGAAGAGAGGGAGGTCAGTGGTCTCACTCGCACCCATTTAATTTCTTTAAGGGGGGAGAGAGTGTTAGATATTGGCATCTCTCTCACTCCCCGCATGGCGCGGCCGGAGCGCGTTCATTCTGCTCTGGGCGTCGCCGAGTCAACACGCGCGCGTAGCGGTCATTTAAATTGTGATTTTATATGTAAGCATATTTAAATATATATCGCGGATTTTTTGCTGGTTCGCGGATTTCTGCGGACAATGGGTCTTTTCATTTCTGGTACATGCTTCCTCAGTTGGTTTGCCCAGGTGATTTCATACAAGGGACGCTATTGGCAGATGGCTGAGAAGCTAGATTGCTTACTTTTCTCTCTCTCTTGCGCTGACTATCTGTGATCCTGACGTATGGGGATTGAGCAGGGGGGCTGTTCGCACACCTAGACGATAGGGACGCTCGTCTAAAAATGCTGAAAGATTATCTTCACGTTGCTATCTTTTGTAAAGCTGATTCCTGAAAAGACATGCTGCACAGTGCTTCGCATACTTAAAAGCTCGAAGGGCACGTATTGATTTTTGACTGAAAAACAAACTCAGTCTCTGTCTCTGTCTCTCTCTCTCTCTCTCTGCTCCTGACGGAGGGGGTGTGAGCTGCCGCCTTCAACAGCTTTGTGCCGCGGTGCTTCGCATACTTAAGCCAAACAGCCCTATTGATTTGTTTGCCAGAGATTGTTTTCTCTATCTATGTGACATTCTGTGCTCCTGACACGCACTCCTTTGAAAAGGAAGATATGTTTGCATTCTTTTAATTGTGAGACGGAACTGTCATCTCTGTCTTGTCATGGAGCACAGTTTAAACTTTTGAAAAAGAGACAAATGTTTGTTTGCAGTGTTTGAATAACGTTCCTGTCTCTCTACAACCTCCTGTGTTTCTGCGCAAATCTGTGACCCAAGCATGACAATATAAAAATAACCATATAAACATATGGTTTCTACTTCGCGGATTTTCTTATTTCGCGGGTGGCTCTGGAACGCAACCCCCGCGATGGAGGAGGGATTACTGTATAAGCCGGACTTATGTATAAGCCGATATTCTATTTTTTCATTTTCACAACCTTTTTCCTTAGATAAGCCGCGGCTTATAGACAAGAACTTAGGGTAATAAAATTTCAGCATCAACTAGTATATATTACATCCCAAATTTTATAAATATATACAAACATAAGGCTGTGCGGTGTTATTTATTCATTCTTATTGTGCTTTCATTTTTATTGTACCACACTTGATTATCTGTGCAGCCATCTGAGAGCTTGATAAAGGTGCTATATAAGTAAGGGAAAGGCATTAATATTTCTTGTAATCCTGACTCAATAGAATGGGCAGGCAGTTTGTTTAAATGTGATGTTTACATAACTATGCTTGTTGTTCATCTGCTCCTTTGACAAATCAATCATTCATTAAAGGGTTTTGTTTAATCATGAAGAAAAGTAAACATCTGCACCTGCAATGAAGAACTCAAAGTACCGTTCACTGACGAGAAAGTTTTTTAATTTATTTATTTTAGAGATATTTTCTTCCATTCAACAATAAGCCGCAAGGCAGGATTCGAACCTGGGTCCATGCGGTAATTTGTGGTAGATCGTCATTCAAAAATTGCAGCTATACATTGACTCATGGGCGCAATCCTTAGTGCAGACAGCACATTATTGGTCTACTGAGAAGGAGTTCATATGCTAACATGTATGGATGTAGCTTGCAAATTTTTAAATCCACATGTGTATATTTATTCAAACAATAAATGTTAAACATTAAACATTCTAATATTCATTTGAAACATCACTACAAAATACAGTCTCTGAGCTAAAGAACAGGCCCTGATCTAAAGTTAAAAACACAACCAATGTGTGTATGTCTGTTGTTGCTATACCACAGCAGAGCATTCCCATTCTTAGATTCTTAAGAGCCATTATGATAGTTAAAAACAAAAAAAAAATAACTGGGATAAATTGAATCATGGGGTTTTAAGTGTAATAGTTGGACACATTTTTACCTATAAAGAAATGGCTTTTAATTTAAAAGAAATAAAGGTACAATAAATTCTAGTATATGACAAAACTTCACCACAGTACTTAAAAGTACATTGCAAAACTTAAAAAGAGTTATTATATTGTCATGGATGTACTATGCTAGTTTTTATGTCATAGCGTCCCTGGCAATTCCGGCCTCTAGTATAACCCTTTACTTTGAAATTAGAAGACAGGCCTATATTGTCACTAACTGAACAGGATACATTGTTTATTGCCAGTCCCGAATTTAACAATGTAAACCCATGACCCAAAAACATCCATAGACACAGCTCTAAAAGTGAACCCTGTAAGGTGGTTTAAAATGCTTCCTGTTGCCAGTGTGCTGTGAGTTCAGAGTTAGGTGGCAAAGGAAAATGGCATGTCAGGAGGCAAGTGGGACAAATGTACAAGAAGCATAGATGTTGGTGGAGATGAATCCTTAGTTAGTCAGAATACTTGGGCAATTGAGATGCAATGGGTCAGTTACAGGTTTCCTAAGATAGTAATGTATTGGCATCAAGAACAAATTAAGAGGTATGGTGCCAGTAGGAGATGATCCTTAGTTTTGTTGCAGCAAGCAATGGAATCAGATCTGAGCTAAGTTGAACTAATCCACAGTTAATCCTGTTGTGTTCTACTTTTTTATCATCTGTATAGCCAGCTGAGCATCAAACTGCTCATTCATGGTCGCATTACAGACGCTTGTTAATGGTGGCACTCTGGTGATTAAAAACATGCTGCTATGTTTTCCCCATATTTAAATGTGCAGAGCACCAAAAACAATACTTTTTTTTCAATCTCATAAAACATACTTGTATACTTAATGAGTACATTAAGTCTTCCATCCTCCTGCAACACTTTAATGATATTAAAATGATTGTCCTCGTGACACACTGAGGGTTTTTTGTAAATATTATCCACTTTGGGGCCTTGAAATTCAACTCACATTTCAGTATTGTTTACTGCAAAACATGGCCAGGAAAATACGGCATCAGGTATTTAATACTGCATTAGTACATTCACCATTTATGTTGAGCAGAATTAACCTTAGGTCTGTTGTTTAAATTTTGTACTGCAGCTTCATTAAACATGTCATCATTACCAGGAAATCTTAAATGTGCAAATAAAAGAAGGAAAAAGGAATATGTGGAGAATAATGACTTAGGTAAAATTCAGATTGTTCTTTACATGCTACTGGAATAGTATCTAAAGTATTATCGATTTATCCTGAACTAGGCCATCTTGACAGTAAACAGCAGATTGAGTAACCAGAACACTAAATCATGATGATGATAAAAACTTTAAAAACCAATTAAAGAAGTAACACTAAATTATCTGTATGTAATATACATAAATGCTTGCTACGTTCCAAAAATATTTAGTCCAAATACTATATTAATTAATTTCTGCATTGACCCCAAAACATAGAAATTGGGAAATAACATTTTCTTAATTAAACTAGGAGCCCAAATAGAAACAAAAGATGGTGGGATGAGTATCTGAAGACACAGATACTAATTTTTTTAATATATTTTCTATCACACTTAGTTAAATATGATTCATCTATAAAACAATGATTATGTATTTATTTATAAATACATTCTATGTGTTGAAGATCTGGTTTAAGTATATGTGGTTGGACTGGCATTGAAATACTCTGTCATGACATCTAACATTATACAGTATTTAGATATTCTATGTGAATTTTTCCTGTATTCAACTATCGCTTCAAGCTTGAATAAAATACCATTTATAGATGAAATGTGTGAAAATCTATACACCAACAGTTTGTTTTAAAATCACTTAGTAAAAGTCTGCAACATATATGCTACGTTCATGGCATCAATTCCATAAGGTTATGGCATCAATTTGTTTTCTTTTCAAATACTTTTTTCATAGTATCTTTAATAGTTTTTTTCCTATTCACACACACTTGACTGGAGTTTCTTTGTGCATCAGCTTATACTTTGTAAAATGTGACTGGTATAAAACCAAAACTGACTTTGCTATACACTTACAAGTACCTAACTCAATATTAAGTATTGTGATTTATTATAATGATGGAAAAAATGTGGTCTAATGTTCTTGCATCACTGAGCTGCAGTATTTGCACTGTAGATGCTTACCAGTTGTAATGACACAAACAAAATGGCTATAGATAGTAGAAGCAAATGCACAACCCCTTTTTCTCAACTCTTCACATCTCACCACCTACAGATTTACAAGAAAAAGCAAAGAAAGGAGAATAAACAAAACAACCGCAAAATCACAACTACAAACACACATCCAATCAAATATCATGATTTTATACTTATTGACAGCTACTGGTACAAAAAAAAAAATCTTCAGCAAGAGGAAATACTAAGAAAGCTGAATGCTGTTAAACCAAAAAAAAAAATCTACAGTGACACTATGTCAGATATTTGAAATAATTATTTAATGCTTAAAGAAAAATTGAAGCTGTGATTTGAATGATTAAAATAAATAAGTAGCGATGAACCTAAATATGTTTTCTTCTTTAAGCAAATGCCAAAGAATGTGGTAGGAAATTCCAGAAATAAAAAAGCTGATATGATAATATAATTCATAATAACTTTGTTGATAATCTGAGACTGTGAGGATTCTTTGACACTTGTACAAAAACTGTGCATCAAGATTACTAAGGTATACAATAATGCAACTGACATCAAACTTCCAGTGGAGGCTGTGAATAGTAATGTGCTATGAAAATGCACAATAAACTGAACTGAAGTGTTCCTTTATCAACTGAGCTATACACCACTTCCAGACCCTTGATTCTGACGAAAAACAATGACCATATGACGCTAGACTATAAGTGATACTAAACTAGCTTACTGCCATTTTCGTACAAAGCTGCAAATTTCCATGTCCAGAACATTTATGAAAACTACGTATATCATATAAGCTTGTTACAAAACCAAAATAATTTGATGACCATATCTTCTGTCCATCAGAAAATCTTGCTACACAAATTCTCATTGAAATGTATTTCCCTTGTAGCCTTTTCTCTAGGTGTGTTTGTCAGGTTCCTTTAGACATAATATTTAAATCTTGGCTGTTGGCACATATTTTTTGTAATTTTTCAATTGCTATACATGTATTTTCATTTTCTTGACACTGATTTTACTGTACCTTGGTGGCATAATGCCAACTATAACTTATAAATACTTACTGTTAATCAGTTCTCATGTACCTTTAAAACACCTTAACAGGTTATCTTAGCATTTTCTTAAAAAAAAAATTAAAAAAAAAACACTGTCCTGAAATTTGGTTTTACTCTTTTATGTACATTTATTTTTCAAATTAATGAATTCTATTATATTACCTTTAAAAACCTTTTATGTGGATGCTTGCTGTAAAACATATCACAAAAAATAAAGAATGATAGATTGGCGTGCCTCATAATTTTGTATTTCCCTGTCAGATATCATTGCAGACTCCCTGACATTATGATTACTATTGAATAATTTAAAATCTCCACACTTGACCTTTACGCAGCTGCTTATTACATACTAAGCTCTGAAGCTAAATATTATGTTTTATATTTTTATTTTCTATAATATGTGAAAAAAGAAAAGTATTATTTTTGCAACATGATTACAATCTTAAAGTGGGTTTAGATTTAAATGAATAAACAAGTTGACTACTTTATAAATGATGTTTTTTGGCTGCTTTGCATATTTTTGGGCAACACCTGCTTTTCTGTCATGCCTGATGACTTTTTGATTACTTTTATGTGTCGACTTTTTACAAGTATGATAAATATTAAATATTATACACATTTATGTCATACCACTTGTTTTTCATACAATCAGATAAATAAGTAGTATTTACAAAACAAAAGTTACATTTATTTTGTAACATGCACATGGACATGACAACACAAACACAATAGATTTACAAAACAGCATGCAAGCACATTTCACAGAAACAATGACTCCCAGAAACTTGACACAACCAATACAACCATCTTTCCTTTGTACAGACAGAACAGATGCACAGCATACAAAATAGAAGATGATGACTAGAAAAATTATTTTGTATAAACCATATAAATCACAAGGAATAACCAATTTCAATATCTTGCATATGTGCATTGATGCAGTTTGTACTCACGCTGTTGGAGCGGAGAGACACACGGCCTCCACACCTGGCACAGAATTTCCTCTGACAATATGAGCATATATGGCCACAGCCATCAGCAAACTTTGTTTTCCGACAAATTCCACACGTTGGAGCATCATCCTTGTGCTCTCCTTGATACCGTCGAGCATCTTCTCCAATTTTCCTCACTTGTTCTTTGTAGCTTTCAAATTGTTGGTGCAATCTTCTACCAAAAAATGAGGACGAATAAGTTAGTTTCTTGAATACAAATCTTTATGTACTCTTATGACTTAAAAATGTGCATTTTACTACACAATTCACAAGTACTTATGTTGTTGGTTAGATTAAAACTAAAAATACTGTGATGGACATTTTTGAATTAGAAACACTTAATAATTAAAGCAATAATTAAATAATTAAAAAGGAAAACACATGATTTTTGTCAGGTAGGTAATGTTATCAAATAACTGACATCACAGTTCTAAAAAATTAATGAAAACATAAAAAGCTAGAAGTACACTTGATTTCTGAGAAGACAGCAGTGGCTTTTTTTTTACTGTTCAGAATATAGAAATTTTACATACAACACTGAGAACATAGCTCAAAAAAGCAAAGCAAGCCATAAACCATAAATAACTAACACAATAAACATACAGTGTTGGAAGCTTTCCATTTCCTTCAGTTTCTCTAAAAACAGCTTTGACAGGCAGTCAAAGGAAATATATTTTTGATTAAAGAAGCAACCAGGATAATACTGGATGAGTCGCAATGATCAAACATTTCCATTCTGCTTTACAACCTCTTTCTCAACAAATACAAAACAACATGGAATCTCTAATTCCATAATCTTCAACAAAACGATTGGCTTTAACAAAAACAAAAATAGTATATGACTGCATTATATTATCTAACATTTGACAAATAAGAAAAGGCTTGGAGACAATGAAATATCCTAAGCAGCCTATGGTGTATTAAAAATAGGATATTTTTTATTTAGGTGCTAGGAAAAAAAGTTATTTGCACAAACGAAAATCTTTCTTTCCAATCTCATCTTTGGCTAATGTTGGACTTGACTTTATGTGCTAAGAAATGTCTATAGTCCTAGACATCTCTTGGAGAACATTTTTCAGTCTTGTAGTATCACTGCCTTTTTGATACACAAAAATGTAAAATGATACAGGCAAAAATTTGATAAGGGACTGAATTTGGGTTTGCTAATGGTGATTGTAACAGCAATGATTTAGTAAGCATTCAATCACTATAAACAGTCTCAATCTATGCTCTAACATTAAATCATGACTACAATCTTATCAATTTAGCATTGAATAAACACCATGAATAACTAAGCTTCTTTAATACTGGACAGAAGATCAAGTAAATGTTTGGGAGCTCTGTACTTAAAATTTCTTCCACCAACAGTACTTTTTTTCTTTGAAATTTTAAAAAAGACATGTAATTAGGGACGTCAACATTATATACCTACTTTTGATGATTTGTTTGAAATTTACTACAAGCCATCATTGAACTATTACTCTGTTTAAAAACTTTGTTAATATTGTACCTGGTTTTAGCCTTACACCTTCCTGTTACAATGTTAAATTAACTGAATCATGTCATTCTCAGTCAGGGCATTGTTTCTATGAGTCTTGTTCTGCAGGTACGAAGATCCCCACACATCCCAAAAACACACAAATTAGGTCAACTAACAACACTAAATTCATACAATAAGTATATATGCATGAATGTTCCCTGTGATGGAGTAGTACCCAGTTCAGTATTTGCTTCTACCTATGTTGAAGAAAGAAACCTCAACTCCTCATTAACATGAACTGGATATGCTGGTTATCTGTCTGTGTAATCTAAAAAATCCAACTTTACCATTATTTCTTAATACCTCTTTATCAACCAGCCTGGAATTAGTCTGGTTACGTTTTATTTCATTTTTACCTGGCACAGTCCTTCTGATAATGAAACTAAAACTCAATACAGTATTTCAGATGAGGCCTCACATATTATAAATTGTAAACCAAACGTATGTGGATTTCTACCGAACATAACCTAAAATCCAAGTTGCCTTTTTAGTGGTCTAGGTACAATGTATGTAAGCAAAACGTGTTGACAGTGTTATCCTTCTATAGATAAAGATGAAAAAAACCTGCACACCATCTTTCAGATGTGACATCACAAATTGTGTTGTAAATCTTAAAATATAAATCATCCAGACTTGTGCTGCACATACCCTAGCATTACAGGGGCCCTTTTATTGTACTTATGTTTCCATGATATCCTAACTATAACAAATGTGATTTTTTTTTTTTTTTTTTTTTTTTTTTTTACAGCATAACCTGGTACTTTGTGTTAATAAACCTGATATGCAACCATCTGCACACTGCATGCTGAATTCTTCTTTCTGCCTCATAAGGCTTTTTGAAAGCTACAGCAGAAATTATCTTTCACTGTATTCCTATTAAGTTTTTGTTTCCTTTTCCAGAAAACAGGCCACCCTGGCCCACCAGTAAAAACTCTGCCTAAGAACTGAATCAGGCCAGAAATGGACTGGAGAAACTAAAAACATAAATGACTAAAACTGGCAGATCATGATGTAACCATTATGTTGGAGAATTTGAAAATTAAGCAGTGAACAGACCGTGAGCATGCCGACTTATGGCTCCATTTGGGACCTGTCATTTGGCCATATGTCGGTCACAATGTGTACAAGTCATTGCAATAAAGGCTCAGTGGGTCTGGTGTGAGTCATCAGTATGCATATTTTAACTGCCAGTACGGAGTAGCACCAACCAGTCTTCTAATCTTGGCAGCCACGTGCCTTGTCCGTTTAAGTGAATGTTATGTAGGCTGAAGAGTAATAAATAGCCATGTGGAGCACAGCTAAACTAAATAAACCTTAAAGGGCCCTCCAAGAGTCAGAAAACATGACATCCTGCAAAATAATTTCTATGTCCTTGATGAAAGAAAAAAGTGCAAATCACATGCACAGAGTGAAAACAAAAAGGTCATACTGGCTGTGTGAAGTGCTACTTGCAAAATATTTCATAAACATTACATTATCATTTTAAATTAATAAAATTACATCAAGAGGTTAGTTAAATCACTGCACAATTCAACTTAATATGAATCTTCTGAGGACCTGCTAAAAATGAATTGTTAGACTGAAATGGGAATACTTAAATGTATTTGCCAATTTATATTAATTTTGCTTTCTCACTATTATATCAATATTGATTCAATTATAATAGTTTAACCTTGAAGCCTCAGTTTCCTTCTAGCACATGGCCTTATCAAAGGTGTCCTTTACCAAAATTTGTATTAATCCCATAGAAACTCACTGCATTTTTGTAGAATCTGTAGATTCTAAAGCACAGCTATGAAAGAAACTATCATTTGATTCTGAGGAAATGTTGCTTTATGTAACTGATTCAGACTTATCACCTGGATATGATGGATGAGTTCCACAAGATCCCTGATTTTAAAATTTATTTCAGCAAAAAGTTTATTATTTCACATGAATAACCCTCAGCATAAGATTAACTTTAAACATTTCACATTTGTTGGCTTGGTTCAGTTTACCTACTAAGGGAATAAAATTACATGACAGATTAAAAATATTTGAAATTTCTCTATTAATACTCTCTTCATATATACTGTATCAAAACAAGACATTGTAGCTTGTCTAACATTCATCTGTCATGAGTTAGGACAATCAAAGGCATTGAAATGAATACGCTACCTACAGTATATGATATATCATTTCCTCTGTATTCCTTTTAATATAATAAATCATCCTTCAATATATTGGATGCAGTTGTAGCACTGAGTATTTAGAAAGGCAAAAGGCTCAGGCTACATAAACTGTCCTTTCTGAAACCTAAAGCATACATGAATATTCAGTTTTGCTCAATTTTCTCATTTTCTACTACTGCATTGTGAACAAGTATACTGTATTTTGAAACCTTTAAAAGAAAATTACCACACTAAACTTATATCTTCATGACTAGTCATTGAAAGAAAATCCTGCTTTTCTTCCATCCATCCATTTTCCAACCCGCTGAATCCGAACACAGGGTCACGGGGGTCTGCCGGAGCCAATCCCAGCCAACACAGGGCACAAGGCAGGAAACAATCCTGGGCAGGGTGCCAACCCACCGCAGGACACACACAAACACACCCACACACCAAGCACACACTAGGGCCAATTTAGAATCGCCAATCCACCTAACCTGCCTGCTTTTCTTTCTCCCTATATTTTACCTTGTTTACCAATACCCAAAAACTGCTGTGAAAAGCAAAAATCAGATGATTCAACAATCACCAAGAATCTAATAATAATGTTATCAATGTAACTTGAGTATCTAACCTTCCTTCCTTACTGCATACAGAGACTTTAATACAAGGTACTAATATTGATAAAAAGTACCTCCATATAAGTATTTTTATAAAAACACATACTAGATAATCTAAGACTGTACTGCAAACAGAACTTTACTGTTAAACTTTCAGAAAACAAATGCAAATCAGTCTGTGAAAGAATACATTCTTCCTTGACCTGCTCAAGAAGTGGATAATTCATCTAATACCTGTATACCTCTCCCAATTTAGAATGTCCAACAAATCTACCTATAATTATAGCTATGTAACACGGATATGAGCAACACCAGCTTCCATCAATTACATGGCCTGGTTATGCCATCAGTAACAACCTTTCCAGACAACAATTTTTACGTACTTATTGAGACCACTGGGTGCATCATTAATCCCCTTTCTTGAATGGCAACACTAGAAGGAGCAGCATTGCTCCACAGACTTCACCATGGTATTAGCTCACTTTCAAACTCTGTTTAGCTCTAGGGATGAAATGATGTACGGCATTGTTTAAAATTAGAGAAAATGAAATTGATAGCAATTTTATTTTTCAGAGTGGGAATTTGTGTGATTACCTTTTCAAAGCTATGACTGTTTTTTTAGCTACCTTTGGCAACACACACTTCATCGAAGCAGGACATGCCAGAAGTGTTGGCAGAGTCAGTCCAAAATAGCAAGCTGTAGTTTAAAAACGAAATTTAAGATTTATGCATGGTGTGGGGTAAAAAAAGACTACTCAAATTACTTTAATCCAAAATTGTATTTCTCAATCTATGAACAGAACAGATTACCCAAGAGATGCAAACGAGTGGCTGAACACAATGAGAGACAGAAAAGGGGTCAAAGCCAGAATAATCAGAAACTGAGCAAACAAGATACAAGGGCAAAAGGAAGAATCGAAAGTCAAGGGCAGAAAGGGAATTTAAAAACTGAAACAAATTTAATCTAGCACTTAGACTACTTGTTTAAAAACAATTTTAAAATGTTGAGTTGCTTATCCAAAAAAGACATACTAAAACACAGAAATCCTCCTGGTTTTTATACTGTCAGTAGTTTCCCGTGTTTTTATACCGTGACTAGTCTCCTGTGTCATGCAAACAAAAAACAGGGCAAATGAAAACAAATTTAAACTTTGCAAAAATATTTTAAAACTGATATAAATCTCCTCAAATAGATTCTTCACTCAAAATAAAAACAAAATAGCATAAAATGCATGTACAACTTTGCGCCATTACAACGTACAGTTAAGTCCATAAATATTTGGACAGAGACAACTTTTTTCTAATTTTGGTTCTGTACATTACCACAATGAATTTTAAATGAAACAACTCAGATGCAGTTGAAGTGCAGACTTTCAGCTTTAATTCAATGGGGTGAACAAAACGATTGCATAAAAATGTGAGGCAACTAAAGCATTTTTTTTAACACAATCCCTTCATTTCAGGGGCTCAAAAGTAATTGGACAATTAACTCAAAGGCTATTTCATGGGCAGGTGTGGGCAAGTCTGTCGTTATGTCATTATCAATTAAGCAGATAAAAGGCCTGTAGTTGATTTGAGGTGTGGTGTTTGCATGTGGAAGATTTTGCTGTGAACAGACAACATGTGGTCAAAGAAGCTCTCCATGCAGGTGAAAGAAGCCATCCTTAAGCTGCAAAAACAGAAAAAACCCATCTGAGAAATTGCTACAATATTATGAGTGGCAAAATCTACAGTTTGGTACATCCTGAGAAAGAAAGCAAGCACTGGTGAACTCAGCAACGCAAAAAGACCTGGACGTCCACGGAAGACAACAGTGGTGGATGATCGCAGAATCATTTCCATGGTGAAGAGAAACCCCTTCACAACAGCCAACAAAGTGAACAACACTCTCCAGGGGGTAGGCGTATCGATATCCAAGTCTACCATAAAGAGAAGACTGCATGAAAGTAAATACAGAGGGTGCACTGCAAGGTGCAAGCCACTCATAAGCCTCAAGAATAGAAAGGCTAGATTGGACTTTGCTAAAGAACATCTAAAAAAGCCAGCACAGTTCTGGAAAAACATTCTTTGGACAGATGAAACCAAGATCAACCTCTACCAGAATGATGGCAAGAAAAAAGTATGGAGAAGGCGTGGAAAAGCTCGTTATCCAAAGCATGCCACATCATCCATAAAACACAGTGGAGGCAGTGCGATGGCTTGGGCGTGCATGGCTGCCAGTGGCACTGGGACACTAGTGTTTATTGATGATGTGACACAGGACAGAAGCAGCCGAATGAATTCTGAGGTGTTCAGAGACATACTGTCTGCTAAAGCCAGCTAAATGCAGTCAAACTGATTGGGCGGTGTTTCATGATACAGACGGACAATGACCCAAAACATACAGCCAAAGCAACCCAGGAGTTTATTAAAGCAAAGAAGTGGAAAATTCTTGAATGGCCAAGTCAGTCACCTGATCTTAACCCAATTGAGCATGCATTTCACTTGTTGAAGACTAAACTTCAGACAGAAAGGCCCACAAACAAACAGCAACTGAAAGCTGCTGCAATAAAGGCCTGGCAGAGCATTAAAAAGGAGGAAACTCAGCATCTGGTGATGTCCATGAGTTCAAGACTTCATGCTGTCATTGCCAGCACAGGGTTTTCAACCAAGTATTAGAAATGAACATTTTATTTCCAGTTATTTAATTTGTCCAATTACTTTTGAGCCCCTGAAATTAGGGATTGTGTTTAAAAAATGCTTTAGTTGCCTTACATTTTTATGCAGTCGTTTTGTTCACCCCACTGAATTAAAGCTGAAAGTCTACACTTCAACTGCATCTGAGTTGTTTCATTTAAAATTCATTGTGGTAATGTACAGAACCAAAATTAGAAAAAAGTTGTCTCTGTCCAAATATTTATGGACCTAACTGTATATCTGTGTAATTATTTGTAATTCAGTATGATTGGGCATCCACAATACAATTAAGGAGTCAAAATGCATTTAAGTGTATTTATTATCTTAAAGCACATAAGGGAGTGAAGCCATGGGGAGAGCTAAAAAGCACCAAATAAAACACTTATGTTGGCCCTATTGACTCTCTGAACCCATCTTTATGTGCATTTCCCTATCTGCCTTGTGAAATGGCTTACTGACTTGCTAGACAGATACCCTCTTTGATCTCTCTGTCATTTCTTCCTTATGAATCATTGTCCAAAACTTGCTCAGTATCTCTATCTGAACAGGATCTGATAAGAAATACCCATTAAGCATACATGCTTAAGCACTGGTTTATCGTAAAATGGCCTGGGGCCTTATGTATAAAACATGCTAATGCTCAGAAATGTGCATAAGCCATTTCTTACTCAGAAGACAGGATTTGGAAGACACAAACTTGGTGTGGAAATTGGTTTAAAGTAATGGAAACTTTCAACCTTCTGATAAAGTCCTACGCAAACTTTTTGCTGTCAGAATTGTACTGACACCAGGCAGCAGGACAAAGAAGTGAACAAAAAATCTCTTTTCATCATTTATTTCAATGATGCCTCAATCACATTTTAGTATCCACCCATCCATCTTCTAGATGCAGTTGTTCTAAACTTGTAATGGAACAAGATCAAACAATTTCTGTGCCCTTGCCTCTGTACTGTATTTTTTAATTCAGCACACATCAGGATGTCTAAATCAGTTTAGAAGCCAGTCATCATCACAAAAAAGGACAAAAATACTAACAATGATATTTAAATTACGGAAAGCATTGTGTTTTTCAGTTTGTTTGTCTTCATATTTTAATTGTGGCAAAACAAACAAAACAAGCACATTCTTATTTTAAGTTAAATAATGTACCCATGGCGTAACATCCGAGTGTGACTTACCATAGTTAACTGATTTCGAAGTAGGAGCAAGTTCTGTTATTTATTTGACACATCAAAGAAATAGATATAACATTTTGTTTTTATATTTAACAGGGGTATGTGTGACATATAATGGAGATTTGTTTAGACTGCCAGGCCTTTGCTTGTAGAAGCAGGCACAAGCCGCCGCTACGCACACTAACATATAATCACTCAAGCTCATTACTGACAATCTGTTTTGCTGACAGCATCTTTCAGGTGTGTAAAAGAGGAAAATACTAAATACAACATATTCTTGTTGAAATAACCTCTCTCAAGCAGTGAAATAACCTTTAATTGAAGAGTTTTTCCCTATGGATTGGAGACGTGCAAGTGAAAGTTGCTTTGGGCAGGACAGACTGTAATATTTGTTGATCTATCCATCTTTTGAACATGTTCATCCAAGGCATGGGGCAGCTGGGGTCTCTCCGAGCAAGCAACAGACACAGGCAGGAACAGTCTCTGGACAGGGGACCAGCCCATCGCAGGGTGAACACACACACATACTGTACATTGAATGAAGACACTTTAGCATTGCCAGTTTACCTAACTTGCGGGTCTTTGGACTGTGGGAGAAAAACACAGTTTATAGAATACAAAGGTAGCTCAGGAAACAGCATTTATAATAACAATGATAAACTGCTTCTATGATAGATTTGTGTCCTTTCCAGGTCTGCTTTTTGCACTGCACCCAATGCTGGCAGGATTAAATACATTTGAGAATGTATGTACAATATGTATAATAATACATTTTATTTAAAAACACCTTTTTTGACACTCAAGGACACAGTGAAAATATATATTAAACACAAAAAGGCAGATGAGAAAAGGTCTCTGTGAATTTGGTCAACTGCTGTTAGAGGAGATTGTGCCATGGACACCAGTTTCTCTTTAATTTGCATATCTATCCATCCATCCATTTTCCAACCCGTTGAATCCGAACACAGGGTCACGGGGGTCTGCCGGAGCCAATCCCAGCCAACACAGGGCACAAGGCAGGAAACAATCCTGGGCAGGGTGCCAACCCACTGCAGGACACACACAAACACACCCACACACCAAGCACACACTAGGGCCAATTTAGAATCGCCAATCCACCTAACCAGCATGTCTTTGGACCGTGGGAGGAAACCGGAGCGCCCGGAGGAAACCCACGCAGACACGGGGAGAACATGCAAACTCCACGCAGGGAGGACCCGGGAATCGAACCCAGGTCCCCAGATCTCCCAACTGCGAGGCAGCAGCGCTACCCACTGCGCCACCGTGCCGCCCTTTGCATATCTATTGTTTTTAAAATCTTAAATCTTGCACATTTACTACTATTTTCTGAACCTACTTTATCAATAAGAGTGGCTGAAAGGATAGACTGTGGTTCCCTGTGTCACTCTAATTAATACATTTTGATTCCAGGTTGATTTTTGGTCACCTAAGGTGGATGGCACAGTCAAATTATATGAGAAGAGAAGTATGTAGATATAGCAATATGGGTTAATATATAGAACTACCATCAACAATTAAGTCACTTGCAAGCCATTAAGTTCAATAAGTAAGCACATTGTATTTCACCTTCTGAATCAAATAAATCTTAGGTTAAATATTTGATATACCTCATAATCAATAAGCCCTCTTTCCAGCACTCTTGTAATACATGACCAACACCTTAGCCCTACTCCTCTAAAATCAATTTTTGTCACTTGTTTGTTTAGTATTAATTTCTAGGTGATATAATTGTGATACTAAAAAATTATGTCAATGTCAAAGTATTCACATAATCAATGCCTAATAGCCAAGTTCAATGTAAATGACACCATCTAATCATTCACAGCTCAATGCTAATTTATTATAGTTCCCATAACAAGTCAAAGCATCACAAAACACTTTTTAACACAGGAAGGACTACCACAAGTTAGGGTAAGGTGTAATGGAAAGATGCTGTTTGTACATAGCATGGCAAACGCGCTATGCACACTAATAGAGAGTTATTACTCACATCAGAGAAGAAACCCTCGGTTACTAATAGGATAGTGTGTAATCATAAATACTCCCACTATGCTAATCAGATTAGACATATTTTAAAACATTGGCATATTTTAAGATTACACCCAAGTTTGTCTGATCCACCTCTCTTTGCCTTTTCTCATGGTCATAATCTTCATAATTACCTTGTGAATTATTTGCGTGAGGCGATCACTAGTCCTTCTACTACAACCTCCATGCATATTACTCCAGGACATTACCCCTGTTAAAATTGTAGTTGATGCGCAAATGTTTTAAAAGATAGTCTAATTACTACTCCACGGGGTGACATAAATCTTACACATAGATTGAATTGAAGTTCTAAAGATGTCATTTATCTATTGTTGTGACCCTGTCCTTTGCTATGCGTAGGTAAATCCCTACACTCTATTCGTTATCGAAGTGCGGAGCATAAAAGCAATATTAGCACAAAATCTATTAAACATCCCGCATGTAGACATTACTACAAATCACAAAGTCTTGGACCTTAAGTTTACTGTTCTTGAAATAGTTAAACCACACCCCCTTCGGGTTAATTTTGACAATCTGTTGCTTTGCAGGGAAGCACACTGGATTTTTAAATGAAAGACTTTACACCCCATTGGTCTTAACGAGTGACTGGGCGTGTTTTTTGTGATATACCTAAATACAGCCAAGACCAAGGAGCTCATCGTGGACTTCAGGAAGAAGGCAGACAACATCCAGCCACACATCATCAATGGGGACTGCGTGGAGAGGGTCTCAGACTTCCGCTTCTTGGGAGTCACCATTAGGGAGGACTTGACCTGGGGAAAACACACTGCTGAGGTAGTGAAGAAGGCCCAAAATAGACTCTACTTCCTGAGGGTTCTCAGGAAGAACAACATCCCTGAGAAACTGCTGGTGTCCTTTTACCGCTGCACAGTAGAGAGCATCCCGGCCTACTGTCTCTGTGCATGGCTCTCCAGCTGCACAGTAGCACAGAGGAAAGAGCTCCACTGGGTCATTAAGGTCTCCCAGCGGATAGTCGCCTGTTCTCTCCCCTCACTAGAAGAACTACATAGTTCCTGTTGTCTCAGGAACGTCAAGAAAATTCTTCAGGACCCATCACACCCAGGACATGCATTGTTTGAACGCCTGCCTTCAGGAAGATGTTTCAGATCCATTAATACTAAGACAAATAGACTGCGAAACAGTTTCTATCCTTCAGCCATCACCATGCTGAATGCTGCTAAGTGGTCAATCTGACCTAGTGCACCTTCATGTTTACAATACAATACACTCTCATGTTTACAATACAGCCCTAAGTCAACATTGGCTATGGGACAAGTGCAATATGACATATGTATGAATGGATAATTTTAGTTTTAACTTGAGTAAAGTAATTGTGTTTTTTTTTTTTTTTATTTTATTTTTGCATTGGAAAATTGCACCTAAATTTCGTTGTACAATGCCTCATTGCTACAATGACAATAAAGATTTTGATTGATTGATTGATTTGAGTGTTTACAGCCTCATGTTTTCATTTCCAATCAGACAGATACAGACGGAGTGTATAAGATGCACGAGTTCTCATTTCTTCCGTTGTGTAACGCATGCTGTCTTTCCAGTTCTATTCTTTTGATTTTTGTACTTTTGTTGTTTTTTTCTTTCAGCTAGTTACAAGCCCCTCAGTTGATTTTCCTTGATATTTACTTTATGTATTTGTGAAGTGAGCTTTGTTTGTTGTTAGATTTTTTTTTTTTTTTTTTTTTGTAGTGTTTTGATATTTATGATAATTTATGGTTATCTTTATCGTTCATACAGCTTTCGTTTTTGGGTTAATTAATTGATGGATGATTGGCGGTTCCTGCACCTATATCATAGGTATTTTGAATGGGTTGTTGGTGATGAATTGTCACATGGTATTAATTACTTATTTAGTGTTTCATTATATATATTTTAAATTTTTTAACTTCACTATTGGTTTGCTGTGCCCTGATGAAGAAGTTTTCCTCAAAACACATTGGCTAGATCTACACCTAGCATCATTGAATGGGCACTTAATCCAGTAATACTTCTTATGTTATGCCTACTTATGCTTCATGATATTATTTCTCATAATTACTGTAAACTATCTTGGGCTGTTAATTCTTTTTCTAGTTACCTCACACTATTACTTTTTTATTTTTGTTTTCTATTGTTTGCTGCATATTTATTGTATATTTTTTGGTTGTTTATAAAGTAGTTACAATATATGTACTTCATAATTTTTTGTATCATTCATTGACATGTACAGTATATAGCATTTATTTTTGAGTTTTGTTTTGCTGTGTATACATACTTTGTTGTATTACTTGTGGGATATTCAATTTGGGTCTATATTTTGAATGGGGTGCATTCTAGCTTTTTTTTTGTGTAATAGTGTTTGTTTTATGTGCATTACTCCATTCTGCCTTTATTTTATTTAATACATATTGAAAAGACATATATTTTTAAAAAATGTAAAATTTTATAATTTTTTCTGTTATACATTTAAAATACTTATATACATATACTCTTTTTGGGTTCTGCTTACTTATCATTTGGTTATTATCCCAGTAAGCAGATTGTTTATATTTGTCATATATTTGCAGTAGTGGTTGTTTCATAGGTCGGCACGGTGTCGTAGTAGGTAGCACTGCTGCCTCGCAGTTAGGAGACCCGGGTTTGCTTCCCAGGTCCTCCCTGTGTGGAGGTTTGCATGTTCTCCCCGTGTCTGCGTGGGTTTCCTCCGGGTGCTCCGGTTTCCTCCCACAGTCCAACGACATGCAGGTTAGGTGCATTGGCGATTCTAAATTGTGGGGGTGTGTGTGCACCCTGCCCGGGGTTTGTTTCCTGCCTTGCACTCTGTGTTGGCTGGGATTGGCTCCAGCAGACCCCCGTGACCCTGTAGTTAGGATATAGTGGGTTGGATGATGGATGGTTGTTTCATAGCAGTTATAACAACCACCATAATGTCTGACAGTTCAGTTATAAACAACTGAATTGGATAGGATGAGTTGAAAGCCTCAGTTTAAGTAAACAGTTTGGCAGTGAGGTTGCATGATTACAACTGAGATATACAACATGGTTACCCAATGTAGTATTAAATTTCAAAACCAGTTCTGCTAAACTTGGGTACATTGCACCTGAAACAAGATGATGCAATAAACATGATGGCCTCATATTGCTGGTATACTTTTTATTGTTATTATGGTCATCTGGATATAAGGTACTTGTACATGACTTTCTCATCTCTGAAAGGGATCCAACCTATTCAAGACAGCAACACCTGAAAGGGATCCAACCTATTCAAGACAGCAACACCCCATGGTTGCCAAATTTCTTTGTATGCTACTTTATAGTCTTTATATGGTACCAGCTGGGTAGAAGGAGAGAACACTTAGCTCGCGGATTCAAGGTATCCAAGGTAGTACCCTACTCTAGCAGCTATGGATTCAGCTCGTCTATCAAGATTTTCATGCAGTAAGTTGGCAACATCACAATGGACAACCTTGAAAAGAATCACTTGGTGGAAGATAAAGTCATCTGCAAAAAGATCAAGTCAGTACATTATAAGGCTTATGAGGTAAATGCCAAGAAGAGAGTGAGCCCCAGGATACTACCTAGAGGAACACCAGTATTCACAGGACGAGCTGTCGACTCCCACACAGTTATGACAACAAACTCTCAGTGATTGATGAGGAAGCTACCCAGCCAGCTATAGAGGCATCCTTTGATCTTACTTGCCCTGAACATAGACAGCAGGACAAAATGCCACACAAGGTCTGATGCACATGAGATATCCAACCTGAGCTTTCATTCCCACATCTTTTGTTCAGCATTGAGTGATTGATGTTATTTAGTGAAGTAATACTAATTGATACTAATTAATACAATAGCATTGAAGTAAAAATAAATTAAAACCATGATAATACTAAAAATATATATATTTTTAATATTAGAATAAAAAGTTTTTTTTCTTTTTTCCTGTGTCAGGAAATCATTCCATAATCTCATGTCTAATTAACTGGAAGGCTCCACTCCTGGGACTCAAATACAGAAGGAAAGAAGGATAAATAACTAAGTAATGGAAAATAATTAATAATAAATGGAAAACCATTTAAAAAAAAAAAACAACAAAAACTAAGAACAAATTAGAAAAAAATTTTACCAGAGGCAAAAAAATACAACGTTTAAAAACTGACAAATTTGAAGACAGGGATAAGATTCTATTAAAAACCTGACACAAGTGTCACATAGAAAGTGTTGGAGAGCGTTATTGAGAATGACAAAAAAAAACAAAAAATATTGAAAGAAAATGTGAGGAAATGGAAATGTCTCAGAATAAAGATGTCCTCTAATAATGGGGGCTGGGCAGGAAAGTAACGTTGTATCACTCTTTATAGTCTATGATCTGAAAATGGCTAAAAATGGTTTTGGTTTATCTTGCATACCATTTACCAAACTGCATATATTAAATGATTTTTTGCCATAGACCTACTGTACATAAGAAGTGTATACCTATCCTAATTA